>NC_069505.1:118617483-118747483 GCF_027579735.1 Bombina bombina
TAACAAGAAGTGATAAGATTCAACACAGGAAATGTGATGTGTAAAGAATAACATAGAATATAAATAAAAAAGTAGTGAAGTGATGGGAGAAAAAAACTAAATAGAATATATACTTAATTGCAGTATATACTAAATGTGAATAACTATAATATAATGGTTAGTATATATTGGAAAAGGGGGAAGTATGTGATATACTCAACTAGATGAGAATATTGGTCTTTGGTGTCATTGATGGTGGGGAATTGAACGTGAATATAATATATTTGGACTATTAATGATCATAAGTAAGAGTGGGAAATAATTCATTATTATGGTGAGAGAGGGAAATTGAAAGAAAACAACATGAATGTGTTGAGTGTGGGTGAGAACTTAAATGTGTTTGGCTGTGAAGGCTTATTTATATTGTGCAGTGAGTTGGGGCCAATACTGTACCTGTAGTAAAACAGATAATGTGGAAAGATAATATTAAGATTGGTGAGTGACAGATTGTAAGTGCCAGGTAAAGAAAAAAGACTAACTCTAGATGGTAATTAATTCATTATACTGTTATAATTAGTGTATTATTAAGCTGTATATTCGGATACGGTGAGAGTACATAGTTATTAAATCCCTTATTTTACATTATTTAAATCATATCCTCTGTGTTATACATTTATGCTGGGTATTGTATCAGTCGGGATGTGTAACAGTTAATTCCCTATGTAGGTTGTTTTAGGGATAACCCTGATGTGTATTTTCCCCAAAAAAAGTGGGGTGAGTATATAATACTGAGAACACTATTTTGGATAATGGCGATACTATATATTTTTAACTTAGGGGTTAGATATATACAAAAAAAGTTGTTAAAGTCATTCATGCCAAATGGTTTAACCGCATTTAGAAGATATATCCATTTGCACTCCATTTTTAATAAAGCCTTTTCGATGTTGCCACCTCTTATGCCAAGAGATGCTTTTTGGATCACAGTGTATTTTAGATCTCTGGGTGAACCACTGTGGTGTGATAAGAAATGTTTGGCCACAGAGGTGATTTTTTTGCCTTTATCTTTGTCTCTTTGGGCATATTTGATGTTATACACATGTTCCAAGATGCATGTTTTTATCTCCTTTGTCGTCATGCCAACGTATGCCATTTGGCAAGAGCAATAGAGTACATATATTACTCCTATAGTGGTACATGAGAAATGAGCTTGGAGGTTATATACTTGTCCTGTTTTTTTAGTTATTGTTTTTGTTTTCAAAACATATTTACAGGCAGAGCAGGTACCACATGGGTACATACCTGGGTTTGTATCTTTTTTCTTGGCAGTTCTTACAAAATGACTGGATACCAGTTTGTCTCTCAAGTTGTTTGGTCTCTTATATCCTAATGAGACTCTGTCGCCTATTAATGGTTTGAGAGTTTCATCATTTTGGAGTATGTTCCAATGGTCATTAATGATTTTAATAACATGTGGCATCTGGGGATTATATGTCGTAATGAGTCTGGGGCATGACTCTTGAGGAGTTTTGCTTTTTGGGATTAGTAATTCATCTCTACTTTTCCTAAGTGCTTTGTACTTGGCTCTAAAGACTCAGATCTCAATTATGCTATTGCGGTACGATATAACAAATCACGAACAAGTAGTGGTAAGGTATGATACATAACAATACTTAAGCATCCATGCCCTATTTACAAACCGCAGTGATCATCCAATCATTACCATAGAACATACACACCCCTTGTTTACTTGGTACTGATTGGCCTTCTAACAACATCGCATACGCCCCCTTACTCACACTCCCTCCTCTCGTTACGCAATACCGGATGTCACTGTCTATTCATATTACAGACAGAATGAGCATCCAATCAGAACCATTAGAAATCGAGAGGGCCAACAAATCAGGGGCTTGAGGTGGGACAACCACCAACATAAATAACGCTGAGTAGCAGCGGCCCGCACCCCCTCTGAGGAAGCGTTCTGTGAAACGCGCGTCAGGGGTCCAGCAGGAGAAGCTAGTTCTCTCCTGTCTGTCGCTCTTTTAACTGCTTGCCTAGTGAACAATAGAAACTGCATCTATATATATATTTGTTTAATCCTGGTGCCTACCATTTACCTTAGAATATATAACTACTTAAAAGTAAAATAGCCCTCGGATTGTAAGGGCTTAGCTTATCCTTTATTATATATCTGTGGGCATCAGGTAGAAAATATAGAACATTGCTTACTATATAAATCTTATTCTCCTGGGTTTAAGTGTTTTTAACCCTTTCAGGCTACTTCTGTGTGAATGTTTGTTCCTAGTTTAAACAATAAAGTATTAAAGTATGAATGTAATGGAACATTTTAAACCAATAGAGTAATTTTCATATTCATATGACCATTTGGAGTTAAAGAAATAATTTTCTATGTGGCATTCTTTTCTAATCCTAAGCGTATCTCTTTGTACAATTAGTATTCCTAGTTGTTTAGTTCTACCCTCTAAGAATCCACATTAGATGTGCACCACAACTATTATAAGTGACTACTAAGTATTGGTATATTATATACCCTCTGTGATTTACATAATAGGTACTACATCTAATTATTGACTAACTCCGACTATCCCCTACCACATTTTTCAAAGGTTTAAATACAGGCTTGATTCTGACTAAAGCCTGACTAAATGCTCGAACGTCTGGGACATCTGCCAGACGTTTGTGTAGAAGAATAGACAAAGCAGATATTTGTCCTTATAAAGGAACTAGCTGATAATCCCTTCTCCAAACTTTCTTGGAGAAAAGACAATATTCTAGGAATCCTAATCTTACTCCACGAGTAACCTTTGGATTCACACCAATAAAGATATTTGCGCCAAATCTTATGATAGATCTTCCTGGCGACAGGCTTTCTAGCCTGAATCAGGGTATCAATGACCGACTCAGAGAAACCACGCTTTGATAGAATCAGGTGTTCAATCTCCAAGCAGTCAAACGCAGAGAAATTAGATTTGGATGCGTGAACAGACCTTGGATTAGAAGGTCCTGCCTCATTGGCAGAGTCCATGGTAGAACCGAGGACTTGTCCACTAGGTCTGCATACCAAGTCCTGCGTGGCCACGCAGGTGCTATCAGAATCACCGAAGCTCTCTCCTGCTTTATTCTGGCAACCAGACGTAGAAGGAGAGGAAATACATAGGCCAGATTGAAGGACCAAGGCACTGCTAGAGCATGTATCAGTACCGCCTTGGGATCCCGGGACCTGGACCCGTAACAAGAAAGTTTGGCATTCTGACGGGACGCCATCAGATCCAATTCTGGTGTGCCCCATAGCTGAATCAGCTGGGCAAATACCTCCGGATGGAGTTCCCACTCCCCCAGATGAAAAGTCTAATGACTTAGGAAATAAGCCTCCCAGTTCTCTACTCCTGGGATGTGGATTGCTGAGAGATGACAAGAGTGATCCTCTGCCCATCGGATTATTTTGGTTACCTCCATCATCACTAGAGAACTCCTTGTTCCTCCTTGATGATTGATATAAGCTACAGTCGTGATGTTGTCCGACTGAAACCTGATGAATTTGGCCGCAGCAAGCTGAGGCCACGCCTGAAGCGCATTGAATATCGCTCTCAGTTCTAGAATATTTATCGGGAGAAGAGATTCCTCCCGAGACCATAAGCCCTGTGCTTTCAGGGAGTTCCAGACTGCATCCCAGCCTAGCAGGCTGGTATCTGTCGTTACAATGAGCCACTCTGGCCTGCGGAAACACATTCCCTGAGACAGGTGGTCCTGAGACAACCACCAGAGAAGAGCATGCATAGATGTAGTGGTCTGAGGTGTAGGCGGGCAAAAGGAACTATGCCCATTGCCGCTACCATGAGTCCGATTACCTCCATATACTGAGCCACTGATGGCCGAGGCATGGAATGAATAGCTCGGCAAGTGGTTAAGAGCTTTGATTTTCTGACCGCCATCAGAAATATTTTCATTTCTACCGAGTCTATCAGAGTCCCTAGGAAGGAAACTCTTATAAGAGGGAAGAGAGAACTCTATCTTTATGATCACCGCCCACCCGTGAGATCTCAGAAAAGCCAACACAATGTCCGTGTGAGACTTGGATAGCTGGAAAGTTGACGCCTGAAATAAGATGTCGTCTAGATAAGGCTGCTATGTCCCGTGGTCGTAGAACCGCCAGAAGGGACCCTAGCACCCTTGTGAAAATTCTGTGAATAGGGATGTGTAGATACGCATCCTGTAAGTCCACGGTGGTCATATATTGACCCTCCTGGATCAGAGGTAGAATAGACCAAATAGTCTATCTTGAATGATGGAACTTTGAGGAACTTGTTTAGAATGTTGAGATACAAAATTGATCTGAAAGTTCCCGCTTTTTTGGAAACCACAAACAGGTTTGAGTAAAAACCTAGCCCCTGTTCCTCATTTGGGACTGGGCGGATCACCCCCATGGTATGTAGGTCTTCTACACAGCGTAAGAATGCCGCTCTCTGTCTGTTTACAGACAATTGAGAAATGTGAAAAGTCCCCCTTGGAAGAGAGCCTTTGAATTCCAGAAAATATCCCTGGGACACAATTTCTAAAACCCAGGGATTGTGAACATCTCTTGCCCAAGCCTGAGCGAAGACAGAGTCTGCCCCCTACTAGATCCGGTCTTGGATCGGGGGCTACCCCTTCATGCTGTCTTAGAGGCAGCTGCAGGCTTCTTGGCCTGTTTACCCTTGTTCCAAGCCTGGTTAGGTCTCCAGACTGACTTGGATTGGGCGAAATTCCCCTCTTGCTTTGCAGCAGAGGAAGCTGAAGCGGGACCACTCTTGAAATTCCAAAAGTTACGAAAATAATTCTGTTTGGTCCTCATCTTATTTGATCTATCCTGAGGGAGGGCATGACCTTTCCCTCCAGTGATGTCTGAAATAATCTCTTTCAGTTCAGGCCCGAATAGGGTCTTTCCTTTGAAAGGGATGTTCAAAAGTTTAGTTTTAGATGACACATCAGCAGACCAGGATTTAAGCCATAACGCCCTGCGTGCTAAAATGGCAAAACCTGAATTCTTTGCCGCTAATTTAGCCAGTTGAAAAGCGGCATCTGTAATAAAAGAATTAGCCAATTTAAGGGCCTTAATTCTGTCCAAAATTTCTTCTAATGGAGTCTCCATCTGAAGAGCCTCTTCTAGAGCCTCAAACCAGAAAGCAGCTGCAGTAGTTGCAGGAACAATGCACGCAATAGGTTGAAGAAGAAAACCTTGATGAACAAATATTTTCTTCAGGAGACCCTCTAATTTTTTATCCACAGGATCTTTGAAAGCACAACTGACTTCAATAGGTATAGTTGTACGCTTAGACAGAGTAGAAATAGCTCCCTCCACCTTAGGAACGGTCTGCCACGAGTCCAGCATGGTGTCAGATATGGGAAACATTTTCTTAAAAACAGGAGGGGGAATGAACGGAATACCTGGTCTATCCCACTCCTTGGCAATAATATTCACAATCCTCTTAGGGACTGGAAAAAAACATCAGTGTAAACAGGAACCTCTAAGTATTTATCCATCTTACACAATTTCTCTGGGACCACTATAGGGTCACAATCATCTAGAGCCGCTAATACCTCCCTGAGCAATAAGCGGAGGTGTTCAAGCTTAAATTTAAAGGCCGTCATATCAGAATCTGTCTGAGGAAGCGTCTTTCCTGAATCAGAAATTTCTCCCTCAGATAACAAATCCCTCACCCCTACCTCAGAGCATTGTGAGGGCATATCAGATACGGCTACTAAAGCGTCAGACTGCTCAGCATTTTTCCTTAACCTAGAGCTGTCCCACTTTCCTTGAAAACCAGGCAGTCAGGATAAAACCTCTGTGAGGGCTGTATTCATAACTGTGGCCATGTCTTGTAAAATAAATGAATTTGACGCACTAGAGGTACTTGGCGTCACTTGTGCGGGCGTTACTGGTTGTGACACTTGGTGAGAGCTAGATGCTAAACCCTCATTTACTTCTGACTGAGAATCATCTATTGCTCTATTTTTAAGTGCTAATATATGTTCTTTATAGTTTATAGACATATCAGTACAATTGGGACACATTCTAAGAGGGGGTACCACAATGGCTTCCAAACATATTGAACAAGGATTTTCCTTGGTGTCAGACATGTTAAACAGGCTAGTAATGCAACAAGCAAGCTTGGAAAACACTGTAATCAAAGTAAATAACACTTAGAAATAAAACGGTACTGTGCCTTTAAGAGAAAAAAAGCTGCACAAATTCTGCAAAACAGTGTAAAAAAGCAGTAAACATAACAACATTTTTACAGTAGTATCATATAGCCTTAGTAACTTTGCACAGCTATGCAAATAAACAATTAACCCCTTAATGGCAAAACTGGATTGAAAAAACATCAAAACCAGTAAAAGAGACTTTCAGCACTTTGCCACAGTTCTGCTGTGGCTCCTACCTGCCCTTCAGAACAATTTGTGGGGAAAAAAAACTTCTTTTACAGCCCTCAAACACGGCAGGAACCTCTGGAGAAGCAGTTAGAAGTCTCAGAGGAAAAGAAACTGCACAACTGAGGCGCGAAAATAGGCCCCTCCCACCTCACTCAATGTTTTGAGGCCTAACAGACAAACACTAGAGTGTCTCTAAATTAGAGAATTAGAAAACTCAAAAACAAGCCACAATGACCACTTTAGTCCCTTCAAAAAAACGTTATAATTGCATCATTCACTGAATAAACAAAAACGTTTTTACCAAACAGTGTCACCAGTAACTAATGAGCCCTTCATGCAAGCTGAAATTCCTATCCAAGTGTCTGAATACAGCTTACCCTTCCCTCATGGAGATATTGCCAGCCTTTTCTAGAAATAACAGTCTGTCTAGAAAAAAATAGACTGAACATACCTTAATGCAGTTTAGCCTGCAAACTGTTCCCCCAACTGAAGTTTTCCTGTACTCTTCAGCCCTTGTGAGAACAGCAGTGGATCTTAGTTACAAAATGCTAAGATCATCATCCTCCTTGCAGAAATCTTCATCCCTTTTCTGCCAGAGAGTAAATAGTACACACCGGTACCATTTAAAAATAAACTTTTGCTTGAGAAAATAAAAACCTAACATTTTTGTCACCACACTCCTCTTTGCCCTTCCTAGCAGTTAAGCAGGTAGAGAGAATGACTGGGGGGTGGAGCTAAGGGGGGAGCTATATAGGCAGCTCTGCTGTGGGTGCTCTCTCTGCCGCTTCCTGTAGGGGAGGAGAATAACCCACAAGTAAGGATGAATCTGTGGACTCGATACATCTTACAAGAGAAAGGAAGATATTTTACCGCACAATTTCCTCAGCTCAGCAGAGTAAGTTCTGTGTAAAAAACATAATTTATGTAAGAACTTACCTGATAAATTCATTTCTTTCATATTAGCAAGAGTCCATGAGCTAGTGACGTATGGGATATACATTCCTACCAGGAGGGGCAAAGTTTCCCAAACCTCAAAATGCCTATAAATACACCCCTCACCACACCCACAATTCAGTTTAACGAATAGCCAAGAAGTGGGGTGATAAAGGAGCGAAAGCATAAAAAAAAATAATTGGAATAATTGTGCTTTATACAAAAATATCATAACCACCACAAAAAGGGTGGGCCTCATGGACTCTTGCTAATATGAAAGAAAACATAATTTATGTAAGAACTTACCTGATAAATTCATTTCTTTCATATTAGCAAGAGTCCATGAGCTAGTGACGTATGGGATATACATTCCTACCAGGAGGGGCAAAGTTTCCCAAACCTCAAAATGCCTATAAATACACCCCTCACCACACCCACAAATCAGTTTAACGAATAGCCAAGAAGTGGGGTGATAAAAAAAGTGCGAAAGCATATAAAATAAGGAATTGGAATAGTTGTGCTTTATACAAAAAAATCATAACCACCACAAAAAGGGTGGGCCTCATGGACTCTTGCTAATATGAAAGAAATGAATTTATCAGGTAAGTTCTTACATAAATTATGTTTTCTTTCATGTAATTAGCAAGAGTCCATGAGCTAGTGACGTATGGGATAATGACTACCCAAGATGTGGATCTTTCCACGCAAGAGTCACTAGAGAGGGAGGGATAAAATAAAGACAGCCAATTCCTGCTGAAAATAATCCACACCCAAAATAAAGTTTAATGAAAACATAAGCAGAAGATTCAAACTGAAACCGCTGCCTGAAGTACTTTGCTACCAAAAACTGCTTCCGAAGAAGAAAACACATCAAAATGGTAGAATTTAGTAAAAGTATGCAAAGAGGACCAAGTTGCTGCTTTGCAAATCTGATCAACCGAAGCCTCATTCCTAAACGCCCAGGAAGTTGAAACTGACCTAGTAGAATGAGCTGTAATCCTTTGAGGCGGAGTTTTACCCGACTTGACATAAGCATGGTGAATTAAGGATTTCAACCAAGATGCCAAAGAAATGGCAGAAGCTTTCTGACCTTTTCTAGAACCGGAAAAGATGACAAATAGACTAGAAGTCTTTCGGAAAGACTTAGTAGCTTCAACATATTTCAAAGCTCTAACAACATCCAAAGAATGCAACGATTTCTCCTTAGAATTCTTAGGATTAGGACATAATGAGGGAACCACAATTTCTCTACTAATGTTGTTGGAATTCACAACCTTAGGTAAAAATTCAAAAGAAGTTCGCAACACCGCCTTATCCTGATGAAAAATCAGAAAAGGAGACTCACAAGAAAGATCAGATAATTCAGAGACTCTTCTGGCAGAAGAGATGGCCAAAAGGAACAAAACTTTCCAAGAAAGTAATTTAATGTACAATGAATGCATGGGTTCAAAAGGAGGAGCTTAAAGAGCCCCCAGAACCAAATTCAAACTCCAAGGAGGAGAAATAGACTTAATGACAGGTTTTATACGAACCAAAGCTTGTACAAAACAATGAATATCAGGAAGATTAGCAATCTTTCTGTGAAAAAGAACAGAAAGAGCAGAGATTTGTCCTTTCAAGGTACTTGCGGACAAACATTTATCTAAACCATCCTGAAGAAACTGTAAAATTCTCGGAATTCTAAAAGAATGCCAGGAAAAATGATGAGAAAGACACCAAGAAATATAAGTCTTCCAGACTCTATAATATATCTCTCTAGATACAGATTTACGAGCCTGTAACATAGTATTAGTCACAGAGTCAGAGAAACCTCTTTGACCAAGAATCAAGCGTTCAATCTCCATACCTTTAAATTTAAGGATTTGAGATCCTGATGGAAGAAAGGACCTTGCGACAGAAGGTCTGGTCTTAACGGAAGAGTCCACGGCTGGCAAGAGGCCATCCGGACAAGATCCGCATACCAAAACCTGTGAGGCCATGCTGGAGCTACCAGCAGAACAAACGAGCATTCCTTCAGAATCTTGGAGATTACTCTTGGAAGAAGAACTAGAGGCGGAAAGATATAGGCAGGATGATATTTCCAAGGAAGTGATAATGCATCCACTGCCTCCGCCTGAGGATCCCGGGATCTGGACAGATGCCTGGGAAGTTTCTTGTTTAGATGAGAAGCCATCAGATCTATTTCTGGGAGTTCCCACATTTGAACAATCTGAAGAAATACCTCTGGGTGAAGAGACCATTCGCCCGGATGCAACGTTTGGCGACTGAGATAATCCGCTTCCCAATTGTCTATACCTGGGATATGAACCGCAGATATTAGACAGGAGCTGGATTCCGCCCAAACCAGAATTCGAGATACTTCTTTCATAGCCAGAGGACTGTGAGTCCCTCCTTGATGATTGATGTATGCCACAGTTGTGACATTGTCTGTCTGAAAACAAATGAACAACTCTCTCTTCAGAAGAGGCCAAGACTGAAGAGCTCTGAAAATTGCACGGAGTTCCAAAATATTGATCGGTAATCTCACCTCCTGAGATTCCCAAACCCCTTGTGCCGTCAGAGACCCCCACACAGCTCCCCAACCTGTAAGACTTGCATCTGTTGAGATTATAGTCCAGGTCGGAAGAACAAAAGAAGCCCCCTGAATTAAACGATGGTGATCTGTCCACCACGTCAAAGAATGTCGTACAATCGGTTTTAAAGATATTAATTGAGATATCTTTGTGTAATCCCTGCACCATTGGTTCAGCATACAGAGCTGAAGAGGTCGCATGTGAAAACGAGCAAAGGGGATCGCGTCCGATGCAGCAGCCATAAGACCTAGAATTTCCATGCATAAGGCTACCGAAGGGAATGATTGTGACTGAAGGTTTCGACAAGCTGAAATCAATTTTAGACGTCTCTTGTCTGTCAAATACAGAGTCATGGACACTGAATCTATCTGGAAACCCAGAAAGGTTACCCTTGTCTGAGGAATCAATGAACTTTTTAGTGAATTGATCCTCCAACCATGATCTTGAAGAAACAACACAAGTCGATTCGTATGAGATTCTGCTAAATGTGAAGACTGAGCAAGTACCAAGATATCGTCCAAATAAGGAAATACCACAATACCCTGTTCTCTGATTACAGACAGAAGGGCACCGAGAACCTTTGTAAAAATTCTTGGAGCTGTAGCTAGGCCAAACGGCAGAGCCACAAACTGGTAATGCTTGTCCAGGAAAGAGAATCTCAGGAACTGATAGTGAGCTGGATGAATCGGAATATGCAGATATGCATCCTGTAAATCTATTGTGGACATATAATGCCCTTGCTGAACAAAAGGCAAGATAGTCCTTACAGTTACCATTTTGAATGTTGGTATCCTTACATAATGATTCAATATTTTTAGATCCAGAACTGGTCTGAAGGAATTCTCCTTCTTTGGTACAATGAAGAGATTCGAATAAAACCCCAGCCCCTGTTCCAGAACTGGAACTGGCATAATTACTCCAGCCAACTCTAGATCTGAAACACATTTCAGAAATGCTTGAGCTTTCACTGGGTTTACTGGGACACGGGAAAGAAAAAAATCTCTTTGCAGGAGGTTTTATCTTGAAACCAATTCTGTACCCTTCTGAAACAATGTTCTGAATCCAAAGATTGTGAACAGAATTGATCCAAATTTCTTTGAAAAAACGTAATCTGCCCCCTACCAGCTGAGCTGGAATGAGGGCCGCACCTTCATGTGGACTTAGAAGCTGGCTTTGCTTTTCTAGAAGGCTTGGATTTATTCCAGACTGGAGATGGTTTCCAAACTGAAACTGCTCCTGAGGATGAAGGATCAGGCTTTTGTTCTTTGTTGAAACGAAAGTAACGAAAACGATTATTAGCCCTGTTTTTACCTTTAGATTTTTTATCCTGTGGTAAAAAAGTTCCTTTCCCACCAGTAACAGTTGAGATAATAGAATCCAACTGAGAACCAAATAATTTATTACCCTGGAAAGAAAGGGAAAGTAGAGTCGATATAGAAGACATATCAGCATTCCAAGTTTTAAGCCATAAAGCTCTTCTAGCTAAAATAGCTAGAGACATAAACCTGACATCAACTCTGATAATATCAAAAATGGTATCACAAATAAAATTATTAGCATGTTGAAGAAGAATAATAATATTATGAGAATCATGATCTGTTACTTGTTGCGCTAAAGTTTCCAACCAAAAAGTTGAAGCTGCAGCAACATCAGCCAATGATATAGCAGGTCTAAGAAGATTACCTGAACACAGATAAGCTTTTCTTAGAAAGGATTCAATTTTCCTATCTAAAGGATCCTTAAAGGAAGTACCATCTGCCGTAGGAATAGTAGTACGTTTAGCAAGGGTAGAAATAGCCCCATCAACTTTAGGGATTTTGTCCCAAAACTCTAATCTGTCGGACGGCACAGGATAGAATTGCTTAAAACGTTTAGAAGGAGTAAATGAATTACCCAAATTATTCCATTCTCTGGAAATTACTTCAGAAATAGCACCAGGAACAGGAAAAACTTCTGGAATAACCACAGGAGATTTAAAGACCTTGTCTAAACGTTTAGATTTAGTATTAAGAGGACCAGAATCCTCAATTTCTAAAGCAATTAAAACTTCTTTAAGTAAAGAACGAATAAATTCCATTTTAAATAAATATGAAGATTTATCAGCATCAACCTCTGAGACAGAATCCTCTGAACCACAAGAATCATTAGAATCAGAATGATGTTCATTTAAAAATTCATCTGGATAAAGAGAAGTTTTCAAAGTTTTTTTGTGTTTACTAGGAGGAGGAATAACAGACATAGCCTTCTTAATGGATTCGGAAACAAAATCTCTTATGTTATCAGGAACACTGTGAACATTAGATGTTGTTGGAACTGCAACAGGTAATGGTACTTTACTAAAGGAAATATTATCTGCATTAACAAGTTTGTCATGACATTTAATACAAACAACAGCTGGAGGAACAGCTACCAAAAGTTTACAGCAGATACACTTAGCTTTGGTAGTTCCAGCACCAGACAGCGATTTTCCTGAAGTACCTTCTGACTCAGATGCAACGTGAGACATCTTGCAATATGTAAGAGAAAAAACAACATATAAAGCAAAATTGATCAAATTCCTTAAATGACAGTTTCAGGAATGGGAAAAAATGCCAAAGAACAAGCTTCTAGCAACCAGAAGCAATGAAAAATGAGACTTAAATAATGTAAAGACAAAAGTGACACCCATATTTTTTTAGCGCCAAAAAAGACGCCCACATTATTTGACGCCTAAATGCTTTTGGCGCCAAAAATGACGCCACATCCGGAACGCCGACATTTTTGGCGCAAAGAACGTCAAAAAATGACGCAACTTCCGGCGACACGTATGACGCCGGGAAACAGAAAAGATGTTTTGCGCCAAAAAAGTCCGCGCCAAGAATGACGCAATAAAATGAAGCATTTTCAGCCCCCGCGAGCCTAACAGCCCACAGGGAAAAAGTCAAATTTTTAAGGTAAGAAAAATGATTGATTCAAATGCATTATCCCAAATATTAAACTGACTGTCTGAAAAAAAGGAATGTTGAACATTCTGAGTCAAGGCAAATAAATGTTTGAATACATATATTTAGAACTTTAAAAAAGTGCCCAACCATAGCTTTAGAGTGTCACAGAAAATAAGACTTACTTACCCCAGGACACTCATCTACATGTTTGTAGAAAGCCAAACCAGTACTGAAACGAAAATCAGCAGAGGTAATGGTATATATATATGAGTATATCGTCGATCTGAAAAGGGAGGTAAGAGATGAATCTCTACGACTGATAACAGAGAACCTATGAAATAGACCCCGTAGAAGGAGACCATTGAATTCAAACAGGCAATACTCTCTTCACATCCCTCTGACATTCACTGCACGCTGAGAGGAAAACCGGGCTCCAACCTGCTGCGGAGCGCATATCAACGTAGAATCTAGCACAAACTTACTTCACCACCTCCATAGGAGGCAAAGTTTGTAAAACTGATTTGTGGGTGTGGTGAGGGGTGTATTTATAGGCATTTTGAGGTTTGGGAAACTTTGCCCCTCCTGGTAGGAATGTATATCCCATACGTCACTAGCTCATGGACTCTTGCTAATTACATGAAAGAAATTAATTTATCAGGTAAGTTCTTACATAAATTATGTTTTCTTTCATGTAATTAGCAAGAGTCCATGAGCTAGTGACGTATGGGATAATAAATACCCAAGATGTGGAACTTCCACGCAAGAGTCACTAGAGAGGGAGGGATAAAATAAAGACAGCCAATTCCGCTGAAAAAATAATCCACAACCCAAAGCAAAAAAATGAAATAATAAGCAGCAGAATCAAACTGAAACAGCTGCCTGAAGTACTTTTCTACCAAAAACTGCTTCTGAAGAAGAGAAAACATCAAAATGGTAGAATTTAGTAAAAGTATGCAAAGAAGACCAAGTTGCTGCTTTGCAAATTTGATCAACAGAAGCTTCATTCCTAAAAGCCCAGGAAGTAGAAACTGACCTAGTAGAATGAGCCGTAATCCTTTGAGGCGGGGACTTACCCGACTCTACATAAGCATGATGAATCAAAGACTTTAACCAAGATGCCAATGAAATGGCAGAAGCCTTCTGACCTTTCCTGGAACCAGAAAAGATAACAAATAGACTTTCTTAAACATTTCTTTCTAAAACATTTAGTAGCTTCAACATAATATTTCAAAGCTCTTACTACAGCCAAAGAATGTAAAGATCTCTCCAGAGAATTCTTAGGATTAGGACACAATGAAGGGACAACAATTTCTCTTGTTGTATGTTAGAATTCACAACCTTAGGTAAAAATTTAAATGAAGTCCGCAACACCACCTTATCCTGATGAAAAATCAGGAAAGGAGATTCACAAGAAAGAGCAGATAACTCAAACTCTTCTAGCAGAAGAGATGGCCAAAAGGAACAAAACTTTCCAAGGAAGTAATTAATATCCAGAGAAAGCATAGGTTCAAACGGAGGAGCCTGTAAAGCCCTCAGAACCAAATTAAGACTCCAAGGAGGAGAAATTGACTTAATGACAGGCTTGATACGAACCAAAGCCTGTACAAAACAATGAATATCAGGATGATTAGCAATCTTTCTGTGAAAAAGAACAGAAAGAGCAGAGATTTGTCCTTTCAAAGAGCTTGCAGACAAACCCTTATCCAAACCATCCTGAAGAAACTGTAAAATTCTAGGAGTTCTAAAAGAATGCCAAGAAAATTTATGAGAAGAACACCAGGAAATGTAAGTCTTCCATACTCTGTAATAAATCTTCCTAGACACAGATTTACAAGCCTGTAACATAGTATTAATCACTGAGTCAGAGAAACCTCTAAGACTAAGAATCAAGCGTTCAATCTCCATACCTTCAAATTTAATGATTTGAGATCCTGATGGAAAAATGGGCCTTGAGATAGAAGGTCTGGCCTTAACGGAAGTGTCCAAGGTTGGCAACTTGCCATCTGAACGAGATCCGCATACCAAAACCTGTGAGGCCATGCTGGAGCCACCAGCAATACAAATGAACGTTCCATTAGAATTTTGGAAATCACTTTTGGAAGAAGAACTAGAAAGATATAAGCAGGTTGATAATTCCAAGGAAGCGACAACGCGTCCACTGCTTCCGCCTGAGGATCCCTGGATCTGGACAGATACCTGGGAAGTTTTTTGTTCAGATGAGAGGCCATCAGCTCTATTTCTGGAAGTCCCCAGATTTGAACAATCTGAAGAAATACCTCTGGGTGAAGAGACCATTCGCCCGGATGTAACGTCTCGCGACTGAGATAATCCGCTTCCCAATTGTCTATACCTGGGATGTGAACCGCAGAAATTAGACAGGAGCTGGATTCCGCCCATACAAGTATCCGAGACACTTCTTTCATAGCCTGAGGACTGTAAGTCCCACCTTGATGATTGACATACGCCACGGTTGTGACATTGTCGGTCTGAAAACAAAAACGATTCTCTCTTCAGAAGAGGCCAGAACTGAAGAGCTCTGAAAATCGCACTGAGTTCCAAAATGTTGATTGGTAATTTCGCCTCCTGAAATTCCCAAACCCCCTGCGCTGTCAGAGATCCCCAAACAGCTCCTCAACCTGAAAGACTCGCATCTGTTGCGATCACAGTCTAGGTTGGACGAACAAAAGAGGCTCCTAGAATTAAACGATGGTGATTCAACCACCAAGTCAGAGAAGATTGAACATTGGGATTTAAGGATATTAATTGTGATATCTTTGTATAATCCCTGCACCAGTGGCTCAGCATTTCCATGCACAAAGCTACCAAAGGGAACGATTGAGACTGAAGGTTTCGACAAGCTGAAACCAACTTCAGACCTCTCTTTTCTGTTAGAGACAAAGTCATGGACACTGAATCTATTTGAAAACCCAAAAAGGTTACCATTGTCTGAGGAATCAAGGAACTCTTTGGTAAATTGATCCTCCAACCATGTCTTTGAAGAAACAACACAAGTTGATTCGTATGAGATTCTGCAGAATGTAAAGACTGAGCAAGTACCAAGATATCGTCCAAATAAGGAAATACCACAATACCCTGTTCTCTGATTACAGAGAGAAGGGCACCGAGAACCTTTGAAAAGATCCTTGGAGCTGTTGCTAGGCCAAACGGAAGAGCAACAAACTGGTAATGCTTGTCTAGAAAAGAGAATCTCAGGAACTGATAGTGATCTGGATGAATTAGAATATGAAGATATGCATCCTGTAAGTCTATTGTAGACATATAATGCCCTTGCTGAACAAAAGGCAGAATAGTCTTTATAGTCACCATTTTGAATGTTGGTATCCTTACATAACGATTCAATATTTTTAGATCCAGAACTGGTCTGAAGGAATTCTCCTTCTTTGGTACAATGAACACATTTGAGTAAAACACCAGACCCCGTTCCAGAACTGGAACTGACACAATTACCCCAGCCAACTCTAGGTCTGAAACACATTTCAAAAACGCCTGAGCCTTCACTGGGTTTACTGGAATGCGTGAGAAAAAAATCTTCTCACAGGCGGCCTTACCTTGAAACCTATTCTGTACCCTTGTGAAACAATGTTCTGAATCCAAAGACTGTGAATAGAATTGATCCAAATATCTTTGAAAATCGTAACCTGCCCCCTACCAGCTGTGCTGGAATGAGGGCCGCACCTTCATGCGGATTTGGGAGCTGGTTTTGACTTTCTAAAAGGCTTGGATTTATTCCAGACTGGAGGTTTCCAAACTGAAACCGTTCCTTTAGGGGAAGGGTCAGGCTTCTGTTCCTTATTCTGACGAAAGGAACGAAAACGATTAGCAGCGCTATATTTACTTTTAGATTTTTTGTCCTGAGGCAAAAAGGCTCCTTTCCCCCCAGTAACAGTTGAAATTATAGAATCCAACTGTGAACCAAATAATTTATTACCTTGGAAAGAAAGAGAAAGCAATGTTGACTTAGAAGTCATATCTGTATTCCAAGATTTAAGCCATAAAGCTCTTCTAGCTAAAATAGCTAAAGACATATACCTGACATCAATTCTAATGATATAAAAAATGGCATCACAAACAAAGTTATTAGCATGTTGAAGAAGTTTAACAATGCTATAAGCATTATGGTCTGACACTTGTTGCGCTAAAGCCTCCAACCAGAAAGTGGAAAATGCAGCAACATCAGCCAAAGAAATAGCAGGTCTAAGAAGATTACCTGAACATAAATAAGCTCTCCTTAGAAAGGATTCAAGCTTCCTATCTAAAGGATCCTTAAAGGAAGTACTATCTGCCGTAGGAATAGTAGTACGTTTAGCAAGAGTAGAGATAGCCCCATCAACTTTAGGGATTTTGTCCCAAAACTCTAAATCTATCAGATGGCACAGGGTACAATTTCTTAAACCTTGGAGAAGGAGTAAATGAAGTACCCAGACTATTCCATTCCCTAGAAATTACTTCTGAAATAACATCAGGAACTGGAAAAACTTCTGGAATAACTACATGAGGTTTAAAAACCTAATTTAAACGCTTAGTAGATTTAGTATCAAGAGGACTAGACTCCTCCATATCTAATGCAATCAACACTTCTTTAAGTAAAGAACGAATAAACTCCATCTTAAATAAATATGAAGATTTATCAGTGTCAATATCTGAGGTAGAATCTTCTGAACCAGATAGATCCTCATCAGAAACAGATAAGTCAGAATGATGGTGGTCACTTAAAAAAATCATCTGAAATATGAGAAGTTTTAAAAGACCTTTTACGTTTACTGGAAGGAGGAATAACAGACAGAGCCTTCCTAATAGAATTAGAAACAAATTCTTTTACATTAACAGGGACATCCTGAACATTAGATGTTGAAGGAAAAACAACAGGTAAAGGATTATTACTAATGGAGACATTATCTGCGTTAGAAAGTTTATCATGACAACTAACACAAACTACAGCCGGAGGAACAGTTACCAAAAGTTTACAACAAATGCACTTAGCTTTAATAGAACCAACATCAGGCAGCGTCTTTCCAGAAGTAGATTCTGATCCAGGGTCAGGTTGTGACATCTTGCAATACGTAATAGAAAAAACAACATATAAAGCAAAATTATTAAATTCCTTAAATGACAGTTTCAGGAATGGGAAAAAATGCAAAATAAACAAGCCTCTAGCAACCAGAAGCAACAAAAAAGTGAGACTTATATAATGTGAAAAAAAGTGGAAACAAGTATGACGCCCACATTTTTTGGCGCCAAGTATGACGCCCACATTATTGGCGCCAAGTACAACGCCCATATTTTTTGGCGCCAAGTATGACGCCACATCCTCTGGCACCGAAAACGACGCCCACATTTTTTGGCGCAAAAAACGTCTAACACACACATGCGTCAAAAAAATGACGCAACCACGAACAAACTTCCGGCGTCAACTATGGCGCCGGAAATGAGAATTGTGCGCCAAAAATGACGCAATAAATTGAAGCATTTTCTGCCCCCGCGAGCCTAACAGCCCATAGGGAAAAAAAGTCAATTGAAAATTTTTAAGGTAAGAAAAACAGAATTTATGCTTACCTGATAAATTACTTTCTCCAACGGTGTGTCCGGTCCACGGCGTCATCCTTACTTGTGGGATATTCTCCTGCCCAACAGGAAATGGCAAAGAGCCCAGCAAAGCTGGTCACATGATCCCTCCTAGGCTCCGCCTTCCCCAGTCATTCGACCGACGTAAAGGAGGAATATGCATAGGAGAAATCATATGAGACCGTGGTGACTGTAGTTAGAGAAAATAATTCATCAGACCTGATTAAAAAACCAGGGCGGGCCGTGGACCGGACACACCGTTGGAGAAAGTAATTTATCAGGTAAGCATAAATTCTGTTTTCTCCAACATAGGTGTGTCCGGTCCACGGCGTCATCCTTACTTGTGGGAACCAATACCAAAGCTTTAGGACACGGATGATGGGAGGGAGCAAATCAGGTCACCTAGATGGAAGGCACCACGGCTTGCAAAACCTTTCTCCCAAAAATAGCCTCAGAAGAAGCAAAAGTATCAAATTTGTAAAATTTGGTAAAAGTGTGCAGTGAAGACCAAGTCGCTGCCTTACATATCTGCTCAACAGAAGCCTCGTTCTTGAAGGCCCATGTGGAAGCCACGGCCCTAGTGGAGTGAGCTGTGATTCTTTCAGGAGGCTGCCGCCCGGCAGTCTCATAAGCCAATCGGATGATGCTTTTAAGCCAAAAAGAGAGAGAGGTAGAAGTTGCTTTTTGACCTCTCCTTTTACCAGAATAAACAACAAACAAGGAAGAAGTTTGTCTGAAATCCTTTGTAGCTTCTAAATAGAATTTTAGAGCACGAACTACATCCAAATTGTGTAACAAACGTTCCTTCTTTGAAACTGGATTCGGACACAAAGAAGGCACGACTATCTCCTGGTTAATATTTTTGTTAGAAACAACTTTCGGAAGAAAACCAGGTTTAGTACGCAAAACCACCTTATCTGCATGGAACACCAGATAAGGAGAACACTGCAGAGCAGATAACTCTGAAACTCTTCTAGCAGAAGAAATTGCAACCAAAAACAAAACTTTCCAAGATAATAACTTGATATCAACGGAATGTAGGGGTTCAAACGGAACCCCCTGAAGAACTGAAAGAACTAAATTGAGACTCCAAGGAGGAGTCAAAGGTTTGTAAACAGGCTTGATTCTAACCAGAGCCTGAACAAAAGCTTGAACATCTGGCACAGCCGCCAGCTTTTTGTGAAGTAAAACAGATGAAGCAGAAATCTGTCCCTTCAAAGAACTTGCAGATAATCCTTTCTCCAAACCTTCTTGAAGAAAGGATAGAATCTTAGGAATTTTTATCTTGTTCCATGGGAATCCTTTAGATTCACACCAACAGATATATTTTTTCCATATTTTATGGTAGATTTTTCTAGTTACAGGCTTTCTAGCCTGAACAAGAGTATCAATGACAGAATCTGAGAACCCTCGCTTTGATAAAATCAAGCGTTCAATCTCCAAGCAGTCAGTTGGAGTGAGGCCAGATTCGGATGTTCGAACGGACCTTGAACAAGAAGGTCCTGTCTCAAAGGTAGCTTCCATGGTGGAGCCGATGACATATTCACCAGATCTGCATACCAAGTCCTGCGTGGCCACGCAGGAGCTATCAAGATCACCGATACCCTCTCCTGTTTGATCCTGGCTACCAGCCTGGGAATGAGAGGAAACGGTGGGAACACATAAGCTAGGTTGAAGCTCCAAGGTGCTACTAGTGCATCCACTAGAGTCGCCTTGGGATCCCTGGATCTGGACCCGTAGCAAGGAACCTTGAAGTTCTGACGAGACGCCATCAGATCCATGTTTGGAATGCCCCACAATTGAATTATTTGGGCAAAGATTTCCGGATGGAGTTCCCACTCCCCCGGATGAAATGTCTGACGACTCAGAAAATCCGCTTCCCAATTTTCCACTCCTGGGATGTGGATTGCAGACAAGTGGCAGGAGTGAGTCTCCGCCCATTGAATTATTTTGGTCACTTCTTCCATCGCCAGGGAACTCCTTGTTCCCCCCTGATGGTTGATATACGCAACAGTCGTTATGTTGTCTGATTGAAACCGTATGAATTTGGCCTTTGCTAGCTGAGGCCAAGCCTTGAGAGCATTGAACATCGCTCTCAGTTCCAGAATATTTATCGGGAGAAGAGATTCTTCCCGAGACCAAAGACCCTGAGCTTTCAGGGGTTCCCAGACCGCGCCCCAGCCCACCAGACTGGCGTCGGTCGTGACAATGACCCACTCTGGTCTGCGGAAGCTCATCCCTTGTGACAGGTTGTCCAGGGACAGCCACCAAAGGAGTGAATCTCTGGTCCTCTGATCTATCGGAGACAAGTCTGTATAATCCCCATTCCACTGACTGAGCATGCACAGTTGTAATGGTCTTAGATGAATTCGCGCAAAAGGAACTATGTCCATTGCCGCGACCATCAAACCTATTACTTCCATGCACTGCGCTATGGAAGGAAGAAGAACAGAATGAAGTACTTGACAAGAGCTTAGAAGTTTTGATTTTCTGGCCTCTGTCAGAAAAATCCTCATTTCTAAGGAGTCTATTATTGTTCCCAAGAAGGGAACTCTTGTTGACGGGGATAGAGAACTTTTTTCTACATTCACTTTCCACCCGTGAGATCTGAGAAAGGCCAGGACAATGTCCGTATGAGCCTTTGCTTGTGGCAGAGACGACGCTTGAATCAGTATGTCGTCCAAGTAAGGTACTACTGCAATGCCCCTTGGTCTTAGCACCGCTAGAAGGGACCCTAGTACCTTTGTGAAAATTCTTGGAGCAGTGGCTAATCCGAATGGAAGTGCCACAAACTGGTAATGCTTGTCCAGAAAGGCGAACCTTAGGAACCGATGATGTTCCATGTGGATAGGAATATGTAGATACGCATCCTTTAAATCCACCGTGGTCATGAATTGACCTTTCTGGATGGTAGGAAGAATTGTCCGAATGGTTTCCATTTTGAACGATGGAACCCTGAGAAACTTGTTTAGGATCTTGAGATCTAAGATTGGTCTGAATGTTCCCTCTTTTTTGGGAACTATGAACAGATTGGAGTAGAATCCCATCCCTTGTTCTCCTAATGGAACAGGGTGAATCATTCCCATTTTTAACAGGTCTTCTACACAATGTAAGAATGCCTGTCTTTTTATGTGGTCTGAAGACAATTGAGACCTGTGGAACCTTCCCCTTGGGGGTAGCTCCTTGAATTCCAGAAGATAACCTTGGGAGACTATTTCTAGCGCCCAAGGATCCAGAACATCTCTTGCCCAAGCCTGAGCGAAGAGAGAAAGTCTGCCCCCCACCAGATCCGGTCCCGGATCGGGGGCCAACATCTCATGCTGTCTTGGTAGCAGTGGCAGGTTTCTTGGCCTGCTTACCTTTGTTCCAGCCTTGCATTGGCCTCCAGGCTGGCTTGGTTTGAGAAGTATTACCCTCTTGCTTAGAGGATGTAGAACTTGAGGCTGGTCCGTTTCTGCGAAAGGGACGAAAATTTGGTTTATTTTTAGCCTTAAAAGACCTATCCTGAGGAAGGGCGTGGCCCTTTCCCCCAGTGATATCTGAAATAATCTCTTTCAAGTCAGGGCCAAACAGCGTTTTCCCCTTGAAAGGTATGTTAAGCAATTTGTTCTTGGAGGACGCATCCGCTGACCAAGACTTTAGCCAAAGCGCTCTGCGCGCCACAATAGCAAACCCTGAATTTTTCGCCGCTAATCTAGCTAATTGCAAAGTGGCGTCTAAAGTAAAAGAGTTAGCCAATTTAAGAGCGTGAACTCTGTCCATAATCTTCTCATAAGAAGATTCCTTATCGAGCGACTTTTCTAGTTCATCGAACCAGAAACACGCTGCTGTAGTGACAGGAACAATGCATGAAATTGGTTGTAGAAGGTAACCTTGCTGAACAAACATCTTTTTAAGCAAACCCTCTAATTTTTTATCCATAGGATCTTTGAAAGCACAACTATCTTCTATAGGGATAGTAGTGCGTTTGTTTAGAGTAGAAACCGCCCCCTCGACCTTGGGGACTGTCTGCCATAAGTCCTTTCTGGGGTCGACCATAGGAAACAATTTCTTAAATATAGGGGGAGGGACAAAAGGTATGCCGGGCCTTTCCCCTTCTTTGTTTACAATGTCCGCCACCTGCTTGGGTATAGGAAAAGCTTCGGGGGGCACCGGGACCTCTAGGAACTTGTCCATCTTACATAATTTCTCTGGAATGACCAAATTGTCACAATCATCCAGAGTAGACAACACCTCCTTAAGCAGAGCGCGGAGATGTTCCAATTTAAATTTGAATGTAATAACATCAGGTTCAGCTTGTTGAGAAATTTTCCCTGAATCTGAAATTTCTCCCTCAGACAAAACCTCCCTGGCCCCTTCAGACTGGTGTAGGGGCATGTCAGAACAATTATCATCAGCGTCCTCCTGCTCTTCAGTATTTTCTAAAACAGAGCAGCCGCGCTTTCGCTGATAAGTGGGCATTTTGGCTAAAATGTTTTTGATAGAATTATCCATTACAGCCGTTAATTGTTGCATAGTAAGGAGTATTGGCGCACTAGATGTACTAGGGGCCTCCTGTGTGGGCAAGACTGGCGTAGACGAAGGAGGGGATGATGCAGTACCATGCTTACTCCCCTCACTTGAGGAATCATCTTGGGCATCATTTTCTCTAAATTGTTTGTCACATACATCACATCTATTTAAATGAGAAGGAACCTTGGCTTCCTCACATACAGAACATAGTCTATCTGATAGTTCAGACATGTTAAACAGGCATAAACTTGATAACAAAGCACAAAAAAACGTTTTAAAATAAAACCGTTACTGTCTCTTTAAATTTTAAACTGAACACACTTTATTACTGAATATGCGAAAAAGTATGAAGGAATTGTTCAAAATTCACCAAAATTTCACCAGTGTCTTAAAGCCTTAAAAGTATTGCACACCAAATTTGAAAGCTTTAACTCTTAAAATAACGGAACCGGAGCCGTTTTTATATTTAACCCTTATACAGTCCCTGGTATCTGCTTTGCTGAGACCCAACCAAGCCCAGAGGGGAATACGATACCAAATGACGCCTTCAGTAAGCTTTTTCTGTGTATCTGAGCTCCTCACACATGCATCTGCATGCCTTGCTTCCCAAAAACAACTGCGCATTAGTGGCGCGAAAATGAGGCTCTGCCTATGATTAGAGAAGGCCCCCAGCGAAAACAGAATTTATGTTTACCTGATAAATTACTTTCTCCAACGGTGTGTCCGGTCCACGGCGTCATCCTTACTTGTGGGATATTCTCCTCCCCAACAGGAAATGGCAAAGAGCCCAGCAAAGCTGGTCACATGATCCCTCCTAGGCTCCGCCTTCCCCAGTCATTCGACCGACGTAAAGGAGGAATATTTGCATAGGAGAAATCATATGATACCGTGGTGACTGTAGTTAAAGAAAATAAATTATCAGACCTGATTAAAAAACCAGGGCGGGCCGTGGACCGGACACACCGTTGGAGAAAGTAATTTATCAGGTAAAAATAAATTCTGTTTTCTCCAACATAGGTGTGTCCGGTCCACGGCGTCATCCTTACTTGTGGGAACCAATACCAAAGCTTTAGGACACGGATGAAGGGAGGGAGCAAATCAGGTCACCTAGATGGAAGGCACCACGGCTTGCAAAACCTTTCTCCCAAAAATAGCCTCAGAAGAAGCAAAAGTATCAAATTTGTAAAATTTAGTAAAGGTGTGCAGTGAAGACCAAGTCGCTGCCTTACATATCTGATCAACAGAAGCCTCGTTCTTGAAGGCCCATGTGGAAGCCACAGCCCTAGTGGAATGAGCTGTGATTCTTTCAGGAGGCTGCCGTCCGGCAGTCTCGTAAGCCAATCTGATGATGCATTTAAGCCAAAAAGAGAGAGAGGTAGAAGTTGCTTTTTGACCTCTCCTTTTACCAGAATAAACAACAAACAAGGAAGATGTTTGTCTAAAATCCTTTGTAGCATCTAAATAGAATTTTAGAGCACGAACTACATCCAAATTGTGCAACAAACGTTCCTTCTTTGAAACTGGATTCGGACACAAAGAAGGCACGACTATCTCCTGGTTAATGTTTTTGTTAGAAACAACTTTCGGAAGAAAACCAGGTTTAGTACGCAAAACCACCTAATCTGCATGGAACACCAGATAAGGAGGAGAACACTGCAGAGCAGATAATTCTGAAACTCTTCTAGCAGAAGAAATTGCAACCAAAAACAAAACTTTCCAAGATAATAACTTAATATCAACGGAATGTAAGGGTTCAAACGGAACCCCCTGAAGAACTGAAAGAACTAAATTGAGACTCCAAGGAGGAGTCAAAGGTTTGTAAACAGGCTTGATTCTAACCAGAGCCTGAACAAAGGCTTGAAAATCTGGCACAGCTGCCAGCTTTTTGTGAAGTAACACAGACAAGGCAGAAATCTGTCCCTTCAAAGAACTTGCAGATAATCCTTTCTCTAAACCTTCTTGAAGAAAGGATAGAATCTTAGGAATTTTTATCTTGTCCCAAGGGAATCCTTTAGATTCACACCAACAGATATATTTTTTCCATATTTTGTGGTAGATTTTTCTAGTTACAGGCTTTCTGGCCTGAACAAGAGTATCAATGACATAATCTGAGAACCCTCGCTTTGATAAGATCAAGCGTTCAATCTCCAAGCAGTCAGTTGGAGTGAGACCAGATTCGGATGTTCAAACGGACCTTGAACAAGAAGGTCTCGTCTCAAAGGTAGCTTCCATGGTGGAGCCGATGACATATTCACCAGGTCTGCATACCAAGTCCTGCGTGGCCACGCAGGAGCTATCAAGATCACCGATGCCCTCTCCTGATTGATCCTGGCTACCAGCCTGGGGATGAGAGGAAACGGCGGGAATACATAAGCTAGTTTGAAGGTCCAAGGTGCTACTAGTGCATCTACTAGAGTCGCCTTGGGATCCCTGGATCTGGACCCGTAGCAAGGAACCTTGAAGTTCTGACGAGAGGCCATCAGATCCATGTCTGGAATGCCCCACAATTGAGTAATTTGGGCAAAGATTTCCGGATGGAGTTCCCACTCCCCCGGATGAAATGTCTGACGACTCAGAAAATCCGCTTCCCAATTTTCCACTCCTGGGATGTGGATTGCAGACAAGTGGCAGGAGTGAGTCTCCGCCCATTGAATGATTTTGGTCACTTCTTCCATCGCTAGGGAACTCCTTGTTCCCCCCTGATGGTTGATGTACGCAACAGTCGTCATGTTGTCTGATTGAAACCGTATGAACTTGGCCTTTGCTAGCTGAGGCCAAGCCATGAGAGCATTGAATATCGCTCTCAGTTCCAGAATATTTATCGGGAGAAGAGATTCTTCCCGAGACCAAAGACCCTGAGCTTTCAGGGGTCCCCAGACCGCGCCCCAGCCCACCAGACTGGCGTCGGTCGTGACAATGACCCACTCTGGTCTGCGGAAGCTCATCCCCTGTGACAGGTTGTCCAGGGACAGCCACCAACGGAGTGAATCTCTGGTCCTCTGATCTACTTGTATCGTCGGAGACAAGTCTGTATAGTCCCCATTCCACTGACTGAGCATGCACAGTTGTAATGGTCTTAGATGAATTCGCGCAAAAGGAACTATGTCCATTGCCGCTACCATCAAACCTATTACTTCCATGCACTGCGCTATGGAAGGAAGAGGAACAGAATGAAGTATTTGACAAGAGTTTAGAAGTTTTGATTTTCTGGCCTCTGTCAGAAAAATCCTCATTTCTAAGGAGTCTATTATTGTTCCCAAGAAGGGAACCCTTGTTGACGGAGATAGAGAACTTTTTTCTACGTTCACTTTCCACCCGTGAGATCTGAGAAAGGCCAGGACAATGTCCGTGTGAGCCTTTGCTTGTGGAAGGGACAACGCTTGAATCAGTATGTCGTCCAAGTAAGGTACTACTGCAATGCCCCTTAGTCTTAGCACCGCTAGAAGGGACCCTAGTACCTTTGTGAAAATTCTTGGAGCAGTGGCTAATCCGAACGGAAGTGCCACAAACTGGTAATGCTTGTCCAGAAATGCGAACCTTAGGAACCGATGATGTTCCTTGTGGATAGGAATATGTAGATACGCATCCTTTAAATCCACCGTGGTCATGAATTGACCTTCCTGGATGGAAGGAAGAATTGTTCGAATGGTTTCCATTTTGAACGATGGAACCTTGAGAAACTTGTTTAGGATCTTGAGATCTAAGATTGGTCTGAATGTTCCCTCTTTTTTGGGAACTACGAACAGATTGGAGTAGAACCCCATCCCTTGTTCTCCTAATGGAACAGGATGAATCACTCCCATTTTTAACAGGTCTTCTACACAATGTAAGAATGCCTGTTTTTTTATGTGGTCTGAAGACAATTGAGACCTGTGGAACCTCCCCCTTGGGGGAAGCCCCTTGAATTCCAGAAGATAACCTTGGGAGACTATTTCTAGCGCCCAAGGATCTAGAACATCTCTTGCCCAAGCCTGAGCGAAGAGAGAGAGTCTGCCCCCCACCAGATCCGGTCCCGGATCGGGGGCCAACATCTCATGCTGTCTTGGTAGCAGTGGCAGGTTTCTTGGCCTGCTTACCTTTGTTCCAGCCTTGCATTGGCCTCCAGGCTGGCTTGGCTTGAGAAGTATTACCCTCTTGCTTAGAGGACGTAGCACTAGGGGCTGGTCCGTTTCTGCGAAAGGGACGAAAATTAGGTTTATTTTTGGCCTTGAAAGACCTATCCTGAGGAAGGGCGTGGCCCTTGCCCCCAGTGATATCAGAAATAATCTCTTTCAAGTCAGGGCCAAACAGCGTTTTCCCCTTGAAAGGAATGTTAAGCAATTTGTTCTTGGAAGACGCATCCGCTGACCAAGATTTTAGCCAAAGCGCTCTGCGCGCCACAATAGCAAACCCAGAATTTTTCGCCGCTAATCTAGCCAATTGCAAAGTGGCGTCTAGGGTGAAAGAGTTAGCCAATTTGAGAGCATGAATTCTGTCCAAAATCTCCTCATAAGAAGAATCTTTATTGAGCGCCTTTTCTAGTTCATCGAACCAGAAACACGCTGCTGTAGTGACAGGAACAATGCATGAAATTGGTTGTAGAAGGTAACCTTGCTGAACAAACATCTTTTTAAGCAAACCCTCTAATTTTTTATCCATAGGATCTTTGAAAGCACAACTATCTTCTATAGGGATAGTAGTGCGTTTGTTTAGAGTAGAAACCGCCCCCTCGACCTTGGGGACTGTCTGCCATAAGTCCTTTCTGGGGTCGACCATAGGAAACAATTTCTTAAATATAGGGGGAGGGACGAAAGGTATGCCGGGCCTTTCCCATTCTTTATTTACAATGTCCGCCACCCGCTTGGGTATAGGAAAAGCTTCGGGGGGCCCCGGGACCTCTAGGAACTTGTCCATTTTACATAATTTCTCTGGAATGACCAAATTCTCACAATCATCCAGAGTAGATAACACCTCCTTAAGCAGGGCGCGGAGATGTTCCAATTTAAATTTAAATGTAATCACATCAGGTTCAGCTTGTTGAGAAATTTTCCCTGAATCTGAAATTTCTCCCTCAGACAAAACCTCCCTGGCCCCCTCAGACTGGTGTAGGGGCACTTCAGAACCAATATCATCAGCGTCCTCATGCTCTTCAGTATTTTCTAAAACAGAGCAGTCGCGCTTTCGCTGATAAGTGGGCATTTTGGCTAAAATGTTTTTGATAGAATTATCCATTACAGCCGTTAATTGTTGCATAGTAAGGAGTATTGGCGCACTAGATGTACTAGGGGCCTCCTGTGTGGGCAAGACTGGTGTAGACGAAGGAGGGGATGATGCAGTACCATGCTTACTCCCCTCACTTGAGGAATCATCTTGGGCATCATTTTCTCTAAATTTTGTGTCACATAAATCACATCTATTTAAATGAGAAGGAACCTTGGCTTCCCCACATACAGAACACAGTCTATCTGGTAGTTCAGACATGTTAAACAGGCATAAACTTGATAACAAAGTACAAAAAACGTTTTAAAATAAAACCGTTACTGTCACTTTAAATTTTAAACTGAACACACTTTATTACTGCAAATGTGAAAAAGTATGAAGGAATTGTTCAAATTTCACCAAAATTTCACCACAGTGTCTTAAAGCCTTAAAAGTATTGCACACCAAATTTGAAAGCTTTAACCCTTAAAATAACGGAACCGGAGCAGTTTTTATATTTAACCCCTCTACAGTCCCTGGTATCTGCTTTGCTGAGACCCAACCAAGCCCAAAGGGGAATACGATACCAAATGACGCCTTCAGAAAGTCTTTTCTATGTATCAGAGCTCCTCACACATGCATCTGCATGTCATGCTTTCCAAAAACAAGCGCGAAAATGAGGCTCTGCCTATGATTAGGGAAAGCCCCTAGAGAATAAGGTGTCCAAAACAGTGCCTGCCGGTTATTTTACATAATTCCCAAGAATAAAATAATTCCTCAAAGCTATGAAGTATAAAATATGCTTATATATTCAATCGTTATAGCCCAGAAAATGTCTACAGTCTTAAAAGCCCTTGTGAAGCCCTTTTTTTCTTTATGTAATAAAAATGGCTTACCGGATCCCATAGGGAAAATGACAGCTTCCAGCATTACATAGTCTTGTTAGAAATGTGTCATACCTCAAGCAGCAAAAGTCTGCTCACTGTTTCCCCCAACTGAAGTTAATTCCTCTCAACAGTCCTGTGTGGAAACAGCCATCGATTTTAGTAACGGTTGCTAAAATCATTTTCCTCTTACAAACAGAAATCTTCATCTCTTTTCTGTTTCAGAGTAAATAGTACATACCAGCACTATTTAAAAATAACAAACTCTTGATAGAAGAATAAAAACTACATTTAAACACCAAAAAACTCTGAGCCATCTCCGTGGAGATGTTGCCTGTGCAACGGCAAAGAGAATGACTGGGGAAGGCGGAGCCTAGGAGGGATCATGTGACCAGCTTTGCTGGGCTCTTTGCCATTTCCTGTTGGGGAGGAGAATATCCCACAAGTAAGGATGACGCCGTGGACCGGACACACCTATGTTGGAGAAAAAGGTGTCCAATACAGTGCCTGCCGTTTTTTTTTTAACATAATTCCCAAGAATAAAATAACTCCTCAAAGCTATAAACTATTAAAACTGCTTATAAATTAATCGTTTTAGCCCAGAAAAATGTCTACCAGTCTGTAAAGCCCTTGTGAAGCCCTTTATTCTTATTAATAAAAATGGCTTACCGGATCCCATAGGGAAAATGACAGCTTCCAGCATTACCAAGTCTTGTTAGAAATGTGTCATACCTCAAGCAGCCAAAGTCTGCTCACTGTTTCCCCCAACTGAAGTTAATTCCTCTCAACAGTCCTGTGTGGAAACAGCCATCGATTTTAGTAACGGTTGCTAAAATCATTTTCCTCTTACAAACAGAAATCTTCATCTCTTTTCTGTTTCAGAGTAAATAGTACATACCAGCACTATTTAAAAATAACAAACTCTTGATAGAAGAATAAAAACTACATTTAAACACCAAAAAACTCTGAGCCATCTCCGTGGAGATGTTGCCTGTGCAACGGCAAAGAGAATGACTGGGGAAGGCGGAGCCTAGGAGGGATCATGTGACCAGCTTTGCTGGGCTCTTTGCCATTTCCTGTTGGGGAGGAGAATATCCCACAAGTAAGGATGACGCCGTGGACCGGACACACCTATGTTGGAGAAAAAAATATTTATTCATATGCATTATCCCAAAATAATGAAACTGACAGTCTGAATGAAGGAATACTGATTATCCTGAATCATGGCAAATATAAGTTTAAACACATATATTTAGAACTTTACATATAAAGTGCCCAACCATAGCTTTGAGTGTCATAAATAGAAATAAGACTTACTTACCCTAAGACACTCATCTACATATAGTAGATAGCCAAACCAGTACTGAAACGAGAATCAGTAGAGGTAATGGTATATAAAAGAGTATATCGTCGATCTGAAAAGGGAGGTAGGAGAAGAAATCTCTACGACCGATAACAGAGAACCTATGAAATAGATCCCCTAGAGGAAGACCATTGTATTCAAATAGGCAATACTCTCTTCACATCCCTCTGACATTCACTGCACTCTGAGAGGAAAACCGGGCTTCAGCCTGCTGCGAAGCGCATATCAACGTAGAATCTAGCACAAACTTACTTCACCACCTCCATGTGAGGCAAAGTTTGTAAAACTGAATTGTGGGTGTGGTGTGGGGTGTATTTATAGGCATTTTGAGGTTTGGGAAACTTTGCCCCTCCTGGTAGGAATGTATATCCCATACGTCACTAGCTCATGGACTCTTGCTAATTACATGAAAGAAACCCTTATTTGAGGATCTAATCCCCCCCCCCCCCCCCACATCATCAGGAGACATGGCAGAATGCACAGTTTATGTGGCACATTAACCACATTCTGATAGCAGTCAGTAATTCTCCTGGAATACATTTGCCTCTTGGAAGGAAATTATCCCAAATTTGATTAGAGGGACATGAAACTCCAAAAGTAAATTTCATGATTTATAGAGAACATGCAAAAAAATATTATAAACTTTCCAACTGATTTTTATTATGAAATCTGCTTCATTCTCTTGGAATTATTTGTTGAAAATTTAGAAATGCTAACTGAATGCATCAGTTGAGCCAATGATAAGTGTTCTGCCAATAATCAGTAGCTAGCTGCCAGCAATGCATTGTAGCTTCAATAAAGAATTCCAATACAATAAAGCTAATTTGATAATAGAAGTAAATTGGAAAAAATTGTTTACATTTATATGCTCTATTTGAACCATGAGAGTTGATTACTGTCCCTTTTAAAATGTTTTCCCACTGATTTTCATCTCCCACAAAGGACTTATTGATACATTCAGTCCAATATTCTACTCCCTTCTACATATAAATATTTTAAGTTTGGTTTAAACACATATTCCCCAGTGTATGTAACTGAGCTAATTTCTTTAAATATTTGCCTGTTTTTTGGGGGGTAACTTCAGGGACTAGAAATTCAGATTTTTTTTTGGTGTTGCTTAACATTAAATAAATTTTTTTATATAATTTAGCATGCAGATATATTTTATTGTCTATTGTTTTTATTTGTTTAGCCAAGATCAGTGGTTGATGATATAAAAGATTTAAAGTCGCTTATTATTTTGATATATTTCAAGAATACTCAGAAGCAAAAAGCTGAAATAATTAAAAGGGACACTGTACTGTAAAAGGTGTTTCCACAATGCGTTTCGTAAGACTTATGCCAGCTGCAGAGAATAAAATATTTAAAATGTCTGGTTTTGCTCACTTAAAGGGACAGTCTACACCAGAATTTTTATTGTTTTAAAAGATAGATAATCCCTTTATTACCTATTTCCCAGTTTTGCATAACCAACACAGTTATAATAATATACTTTTAACCTCTGTGATTATCTTCTATCTAAGCCTCTGCAAACGGCCCCTTTTTTCAGTTCTATTGACAAACTTGCAGTCTAGCCAATCAGTGCCTGCTCCCAGATAACTTCACGTGCACGAGCACAGTGTTATCTATATGAAATACGTGAACTAACACCCTCTAGTGGTGAAAAACTGTTAAAATGCAATCTGAAAGAGGTGGGCTTCAAGGTCTAAGAAATTAGCATATGAACCTCCTAGGTTAAACTTTCAACTAAGAATACCAAAAGAACAAAGCAAAATTGGAGATAAAAGTAAATTGGAAAATTGTTTTAAATTACATGCTCTATCTGAATCATGAAAGTTTATTTTGGCCTAGACTGTCCCTTTAAACCTCACATTGTTCTCAAGAACATGCCCATCCAAATGAGCTGACCGACTAATCTTATCTCACTATACAATTTTCATTACCAGTGGTTTTAATAAGCAAAATCAGAAATTTCAATTGAAAAAAAAAAAAAAATCCCCCCCAAACCAAAAAGGAGCAATTGCTGATACAATTAATACTCCACAGCTGGTATAACAAGTCATTAGGAACCAGGTAAAGGGACAGTATACTATAAAATTGTTTTTCCCTTAATGTGTTTACAATTACTTTTTTTACCAGCTGCAAAGTATAAAATGTATGAGATTTGCTTTTTTAAGGCTTATTTGTGTATATGAATGAGCTGATTTTGTGTGTTTGAAGCCACAACCTAATAAAATGATTTGAGCCTGTAGGTATAATAAGATCTCATTACTTTATCACATTGTGTACACATACCTGCTTCTTTATCTTATATCTGTCAATAAACCAATCACCAATACTTGGAGAGAACAATGGAAAATTAACATTATTACCGTATCTCTTCTATACCCCACTGGGAGTGTAATTTCTTCTACTGGCTGTGTTAACACAGCTTGGCCTTGAGGCCAAAAACTTTCAGGATGGGTGGGGATAATACAGGCTATATCAATTATTTCAAATGCCAATTCAAGGCTAATGGAAATACTTGTAAACAATTTTATACAATCCAGCAGGTAAAGTGAATCATTGGGAACAAATTAAAGGGGAGAAAAAGTTTGAGTAAACTGTCCCTTTAAGGGGAAATGGTTTTACAGTACAGTGTCCCTTTAATGAAGTCTTGTTCAGTGTGCATGTACATTATATATCCCTATCCATCCAAAGCAAACTGGCACAAAATGCAACTTATTGCAGACAGAGTTACAGGGGTTGAAAAACATCAGGTCTGCAATAAATTGCAGTTTGAAAAAATCCAGAGTGCTTGCCAGTCTGCTTTAAATACTTATGATGCTGCCAGGAGATAGGTAAGAGTGTGCAGTTGTTTTGCCAGCATAGTGGCATTATGATGTAGCCAGTGTAATACTTTGCAATATTATAACTATTTATTTATAAATTTACTTAAGTTATCCAAAGCACAAACTTCATAATTTAACATAAATTGATTTAATGATAAATGTGTGCAAGCAGAATTTTTTTTTTTTTTACCTAATTTTAGCTTAAAGTGAAGGTAAACTGATGAATGAAAGCCTGTTTTTTAAAAAATAATATTAAAAACAGGAGCACTTTCATTAATCAAAGTTTACAAAGCAGCCGTTTTGATTAAAAACTTACCTTTTTTTCTTTTCACAGCCAGAGCAGCTTCCCCCTCCTAAAAATCCTCCCTTCACATGTCAGCAATGACTAAACTGGCTTCCTCCAATCACGGCTTTCCCCCCAGGGTGGTCATTGCCTGAGGCCATGCTGTGAATGGAGGAAGCCGGATTAGTCATTGCCGACATGTGAAGAGGATTTTCAGGAGGGGGAAGCTGCTCTGGCTGTGAAAAGAAAAAAAGGTAAGTTTTTAATCAAAACGGCTGCTTTGTAAACTTTGATGAATGAAAGTGCCCCTGTTTTTAAATAGTATTTTTTAAAAATGGGCATTCATTCACCAAAGTTTACCTCCACTTTAATATTGGGTTAAATTTTATCCAGGTGTTCCGTAAAATCAACTGGGTGGTGTGCCCAATAAACAATATATATTTATATTTCCAAGGATGAGCACTCTTAAGATCAATTACCAGGGTGCAAGTGAATAATCAGTAGTAACAAACTTTCTATGTATACAAACTATGATTTTTGTCCATACAGCTTTTCCAGCCCTGCTTGCGTTCGTGTAGACACACAGTTTATGCTGGTAACTAAAAACTGCATTGTAAAAGATTTGTGACAGCGACAAGAACTTTGTTGAAACTTTGCTTCTTTGGATACATTCGTAAAAACCATGTGATCTTTCAAAACATTTGTTATTAAAGTGACAGGCAAAGGTATGGAGGTGCACTCTGGTTGTGTGTACAGTAGTTGGCAGACATATACAATTCCTCTTTTGCTCCCACATTATTTCAGATGAGCATGTGTGGATGCAAGCAGTCAGTGATAAAATGTATACCTTATAACTGTTTATCAACCAGTTTGGCAAAGGAACACCATGAGAAAGCAGTTTATTGATGATACAACGATGATATAAACTGTTCTGCGATTCATACTTCTCTAAATACGCAGTCATAAGTCGCCAGGCTTCATCTGTTGCACTAGAAGATAAAAGATTTGTCGTCATCTAGTAAAGCTTGTTGAACCAACATTTTTAAAGTTAAAAAACATTGTATGTCCTTTAGAGCAGTACACTGTCAGTTGACACGCACGGCTATTGGTTTAGAGGTAGAAACGTCACCTCAGTGAAGAAAGCGCTGTGCCATGGGCAGCTGGAGGCAGTGAGTTAGCGATAAACTTGCCTTACAGAGAGGACGAGTTTAACACTTTTTTTTTTTTTTTAGCAAACTATGAGGGAAACTGTTTATTTTTAGTGGTGGTAAATCCTAGCGTTTGTTATATGCTTGGGTTTACCATCACTTTAAGAACAGAGACATAAAAATCTAATCTTTTAAAGAAATAAAATTAATTCTTAAATTTAAAATCAGATTTATTTCCAATTTAAATATTTTTTTTTTAAGGAAAAATATGGATTATAATGTATCTTACATAGAAACCATCTTTAAAGGATATTAATCCTGAAATAAGGATTAGTTGTTAATTATGTAGCTATGAGGCTGTATATTCATGGCTGTAATGTTTACTTCTTTGGTAAATTAATTCTATTGATCCATTCACAGTGTCATGCTCTCCTACAGGTTTCTAGACTAAGTCTAGAAGATATCAAATTCTTGGTTTCATAGTTCTCAAAACTGTGAATTTGTGTGTGTAGAAATAACATTCCTGTTCTTCACAGCAAACACACAGAGTTAAAGGCTCATAAACCCAACATTTTGCTTTCATTGTCCAGACAAAGCTTACAAATTTTAAACAATCATCAAATTGTCTTTGTTTTCTTGGTATCTTTGTTGAAGGAGCAGCAATGCATTACTGGGAGCTTGCTGAATACATTGGGTGAGTCAATGACAAGAGGCATACATGTCCAGTCACTAATCAGCAGTTGGCTACCAGTAGTGCATTTACTGCCTCTGAGCCAACCTAGGATACCAAGAAAACAAAGCAAATAACATAATAGAAGTACATTGGAAAGTTGTTTGAAATTGCCTGCTCTATCTGAATCATGAAAGTTTTTTTCTTTACAGTCTCTTTAATGTTTACATTGTTCCCATTCAATTCTATGTACACAGAATGAACCCCTTACTAAGATTCAAGAAGCTCAACAAATTAGAGATTGTATGGAGTGGAATAGTTCTGCACAAGGACCCAACTGTGAGGAGCAGAATCAGTGAACATTAAAGTGAAACATAACATTGTTTAAGTTAAATAAAAAAATAATGCTTAACTGATAATTTAATTTCCTTCTGTATGAGGAGAGTCCACAGCATCATTCCTTACTGTTGGGAAATACTGAACCTGGCCACCAGGAGGAGGTAAAGAGACCCCAGCCAAAGGCTTAAATACGACCCCTACTTCCCTCATATTCCAGTAATTCTGCCAAGGGAACAAGGAACAGTAGGAGAAATATCAGGGTATAAATGGTGCCGGAATATATATATATATATATATATATATATATATATATATATATATATATATATATATATATATATATATATATATATATATATATATATATATATATATATATTTTTTTTTACCTGAAATTATCAGGAAAGCATAATTTACGTTTTCATTCTTAATATGAGGAGAGTCCACGGCATCATTCCTTACTGTTGAGAAAACTATACCCAAGCTCTAGAGAACACTGAATGATAACAGGAGGGGTAAAAGAAATGAGGACCCTAATCTAGCAGCACCACAGCCTGCAAAACCTCTCTCCCAAAAGCTGCAAGCAAAAATGTTAAATTTGTAGAATTTTGAAAAAAGTAAGTAAGGAGGACCAGGTAGCCGCCTTACAAATCGGATTCATAGAGGCCTCGTTCTTAAAGGCCCAAGAGGAAGCCACCACTGTAGTGGAATGAGCCGTAATCCTCTGAGGAGGTCTAAGTCCCGCTGACTCATAACCCAAGCGTATAACACTCTTCAACCAAAAATACAAGGAAGTCGAAGAAGCCTTCAGACCCTTACGCTTCCCAGAGTAGATAAACAAAGAAGAAATTTGTCTAAAATCCGTAGTAGCTTGAAGATAAAACTAAAAGCTTGAACCACATCCAAATTATGAAGTAAACGTTCCTTCGAAGGAGAAGGATTAGGACACAAGGTAGGAACCACAATCTCCTGATTGATGTTACGATCAGACACCACCTTAGGAAGAAAACCCAAGCGGGTACATACGATAGCCTTATCAGTGTGGAACCCCAGATAAGGTGGCTTACACTGCAAGGCAGCCATTTCAGAAACTCTACGTGCCGACGCAATAACCAATAGAAAAAGAACCTTCCAGGACAAAAATTTCATGTCAACCAAATGCATAGGCTCACACGGAGCACGTTGCAAAAATTTAAGAACAAGATTCAAACTCCAAGGTGGAGCGTTAGATCTGAACACAGGTCTGATCCTGATCCGAGCCTTAATGAAGGATTGCACGTCAGGGAGCTCTGTGAGTCTCTTGCGCAGCAAAACAGAAAGGAACAAAATCAGGGAACTGGCAGAAAGGCCCTTCTCCAGACCCTCCTGGAGAAAGGAAAGAATCCTGGCAGCCTTGACCTTATGCCAGGCGAAACCAAGCTCTTCACACCAGAATAAGTAAGCTCTCCACACCTTATGATAGATGCAACGAGTAACAGGCTTATGAGCCTGAATGAGTGTGTCAATAACCCTCTCAGAGAAACCTCTCTTGGCCAAGACTAAGTGTTCAATCTCCACGCACTCAGCCTTGGAGAATCTAGATTTTGACGAACAAAAGGACCCTGTTCGAGCAGATCCCTGCGACAAGGTAACGTCCATAGAGGAGATGAGGACATCGAACCACATCCTTCGCGGCCACCATGGAGCAATTAGTTTCACTGATGCCTGCTCCTGCTTGATGCGGGCCACTGCGCGAGGGAGAAGTGGCAACGACGGAAAAATGTAAATTAGATTGAACCTCCAAGGCACTGCTAACGCATCTATTAGCTCCGCCTGAGGATCCCAGAACCACGACCCATATCTGGGTATCTTGGAGCAGTAGCTAGACCAAACGGAAGTGCAATAAACTGGAAGTGCTAGTCCAGGAATGCAAATCTTAGGAACTTGAAGTGTTCCTTGTGTATTGGAACATGAAGGTAAGCATCCTTCAGATCTATCGTGGTCATAAACCGTCCTTCCTGAATTAAGGGAAGGATGGACCTTATTGTCTCCATCTTGAATGAGGGGACAGATAGGAATTTGTTTAAGCACTTTAGATCCATAATTGGGCGGAAAGTTCACTTCTTCTTTGGGACCACAAAAAGGTTTGAGTAGTATCCCAGATCTCTTTCGCAAGAGGTACCGGGACAATGACTCCCAGGGAGGAGAGATCCCTCACGCACCCTAGAAAAGGCCTCTCTCTTTTCTGGCCTTGAAGACAGTTTTGACAAGAGGAATCTGCCCCTAGGTGGATGAGATTTGAAACCTAGCCTGTATCCCTGAGCAATGACCTCCAGGACCTACGGGTCTTGCACGTCCCCAAAGCAAGCTTCCAAAAAGAGTGACAGTCTGCCCCCTAAAAAAATCCATAGTCCGATCGGAGGCCGGCTACTTCATGCCGACTGTCTCAGCGGGCTTCTTGTTCTGCTTGGATTTATTCCAGGACTGAGCTGGCTTCCAAGTCCCCTTAGATTGCAGTGGCTTTGCGGAGGGCTGCTGACGTTTGGAACGAAAATTAGGACCTTGTCCCTTAGGTTTGTTTTTTATCCTACGATAAAAAGGCACCTTTGCCTCCAGTAACCGTGGAGATAATGGAGTCCAGTCTTTCTTGGATCACGTCGAGGGGACCCTCCACCTCGATCAACTAAGATAAGGAGTCGCACCAGTAGGTAGCTGCTCCAGCAACAGCCGCTGCCAGTTGAAACAAATAACCCGTAAGTTAATACATCTTTCTTAACAGAGTTTCTATTTTCTTATCCATGGGCTCTTTAAACGAATAACTATCCTCAAGCGGAATAGTAGTGCATTTAGCAAGTGTGGAGATAGAGCCATCAACCTTGGGGATGGAACCCCACAACTCCAATTGAAAGTCTGGAACCGGGAACAATTTTTTAAAGGAAGAAGGGGAAAATGAAGTATCAATTCTTTCCCATTCATTCTTAATAATGTTCGCCATCTTTACAGGAACTGGGAAAGTCTGTGGTACAACCCTGTCCTCGTACACCTTAACTAATTTAGGAATCAAAGGTTTCTCAGGCAATTTAGGCTCTGGGACCTCTAAAGTAGCCAAAACTTCCTTTAGCAGAAAGCGTAAATGTTCAATCCTAAATCTAAAGTCTGGTTCCTCCACAGCTGGAGGCTTAGAGTCAGCAGATTCCGACCCAGAAAGAGTATCATCGGATAATCTTGTATCAGTTAAATCCAATAAGCTAGTGTATGACCCCTGTGAAGGATAGCAATATTTGACCTTTCGCTTGCACTTAGCAGGGCGAGGTAAAGCACTAAAGGCTGCAGACACTGCCGTTTGTACCTGCTCGGTAAAGTCTGTCGGTAAAAGGGCCCCTCCAGATGGAGGATTAGGAGTGCATAGGGAAGCTGCATGTGTATTTGGAGATGACTGTAGGGTGCGCACCTCACGGGACGGAGTCTCCTCAGAGGTGGACGGCTCAGTGGTATCAAACAAATTAACTTTCTTTGACATGATTACTTTGTCAAGGCATGTGGAAAATAATTGAGCAGGTGGGTATACCGCAGCCTCCTAACAATATAGACAGGTATTAGACTTGGGTAAAGAGGAAGTACCCATAGCTTGCGCTTATAAAACAGACTATTGAATAATAAGATAAAACGGCACCTTTATACCTCCAATGGCTGGGGCACTTACCACCTCCTATGACCCAGGCCAAACAGAGAAACCGCTTCTCCGGTAAACCACACGGTCAGGAAAGAGAAAATCAGTGTGACCACACCCGGTCACGTGGTGCGCAATGCAGGACCGCCCCTGCTATAATAGAAAAAAAGCGTTTCAGGCTGCGCAGCTTCCAAAAACTAAAGTAAAACCTGTATGTTTCAACATCTGCCTGAGCCTCATCTCACACATGTCGCATAATCATCATCCGGAGATAACAGAATTTATGTTTACCTGATAAATTACTTTCTCCAACGGTGTGTCCGGTCCACGGCGTCATCCTTACTTGTGGGATATTCTCTTCCCCAACAGGAAATGGCAAAGAGCCCAGCAAAGCTGGTCACATGATCCCTCCTAGGCTCCGCCTACCCCAGTCATTCGACCGACGTTAAGGAGGAATATTTGCATAGGAGAAACCATATGGTACCGTGGTGACTGTAGTTAAAGAAAATAAATTATCAGACCTGATTAAAAAAACCAGGGCGGGCCGTGGACCGGACACACCGTTGGAGAAAGTAATTTATCAGGTAAACATAAATTCTGTTTTCTCCAACATAGGTGTGTCCGGTCCACGGCGTCATCCTTACTTGTGGGAACCAATACCAAAGCTTTAGGACACGGATGAAGGGAGGGAGCAAATCAGGTCACCTAAATGGAAGGCACCACGGTTTGCAAAACCTTTCTCCCAAAAATAGCCTCATAAGAAGCAAAAGTATCAAACTTGTAAAATTTGGTAAAAGTGTGCAGTGAAGACCAAGTCGCTGCCCTACATATCTGATCAACAGAAGCCTCGTTCTTGAAGGCCCATGTGGAAGCCACAGCCCTAGTGGAATGAGCTGTGATTCTTTCGGGAGGCTGCCGTCCGGCAGTCTCGTAAGCCAATCTGATGATGCTTTTAATCCAAAAAGAGAGAGAGGTAGAAGTTGCTTTTTGACCTCTCCTTTTACCGGAATAAACAACAAACAAGGAGGATGTTTGTCTAAAATCCTTTGTAGCATCTAAATAGAATTTTAGAGCGCGAACAACATCCAAATTGTGCAACAAACGTTCCTTCTTTGAAACTGGTTTCGGACACAAAGAAGGTACGATAATCTCCTGGTTAATGTTTTTGTTAGAAACAACTTTTGGAAGAAAACCAGGTTTAGTACGTAAAACCACCTTATCTGCATGGAACACCAGATAAGGAGGAGAACACTGCAGAGCAGATAATTCTGAAACTCTTCTAGCAGAAGAGATTGCAACTAAAAACAAAACTTTCCAAGATAATAACTTAATATCAACGGAATGTAAGGGTTCAAACGGAACCCCCTGAAGAACTGAAAGAACTAAATTGAGACTCCAAGGAGGAGTCAAAGGTTTGTAAACAGGCTTAATTCTAACCAGAGCCTGAACAAAGGCTTGAACATCTGGCACAGCTGCCAGCTTTTTGTGAAGTAACACAGACAAGGCAGAAATCTGTCCCTTCAGGGAACTTGCAGATAATCCTTTTTCCAATCCTTCTTGAAGGAAGGATAGAATCTTAGGAATCTTAACCTTGTCCCAAGGGAATCCTTTAGATTCACACCAACAGATATATTTTTTCCAAATTTTGTGGTAAATCTTTCTAGTTACAGGCTTTCTGGCCTGAACAAGAGTATCGATAACAGAATCTGAGAACCCTCGCTTCGATAAGATCAAGCGTTCAATCTCCAAGCAGTCAGCTGGAGTGAAACCAGGTTCGGATGTTCGAACGGACCCTGAACAAGAAGGTCTCGTCTCAAAGGTAGCTTCCAAGGTGGAGCCGATGACATATTCACCAGATCTGCATACCAAGTCCTGCGTGGCCACGCAGGAGCTATCAAGATCACCGACGCCCTCTCCTGAAAGATCCTGGCTACCAGCCTGGGGATGAGAGGAAACGGCGGGAACACATAAGCTAGTTTGAAGGTCCAAGGTGCTACTAGTGCATCCACTAGAGCCGCCTTGGGATCCCTGGATCTGGACCCGTAGCAAGGAACTTTGAAGTTCTGACGAGAGGCCATCAGATCCATGTCTGGAATGCCCCACAGCTGAGTGACTTGGGCAAAGATTTCCGGATGGAGTTCCCACTCCCCCGGATGCAATGTCTGACGACTCAGAAAATCCGCTTCCCAATTTTCCACTCCTGGGATGTGGATAGCGGACAGGTGGCAGGAGTGAGACTCCGCCCATAGAATGATTTTGGTCACTTCTTCCATCGCTAGGGAACTCCTTGTTCCCCCCTGATGGTTGATGTACGCAACAGTTGTCATGTTGTCTGATTGAAACCGTATGAACTTGGCCCTCGCTAGCTGAGGCCAAGCCTTGAGAGCATTGAATATCGCTCTCAGTTCCAGAATATTTATCGGTAGAAGAGATTCTTCCCGAGACCAAAGACCCTGAGCTTTCAGGGATCCCCAGACCGCGCCCCAGCCCATCAGACTGGCGTCGGTCGTGACAATGACCCACTCTGGTCTGCGGAATGTCATCCCTTGTGACAGGTTGTCCAGGGACAGCCACCAACGGAGTGAGTCTCTGGTCCTCTGATTTACTTGTATCTTCGGAGACAAGTCTGTATAATCCCCATTCCACTGACTGAGCATGCACAGTTGTAATGGTCTTAGATGAATGCGCGCAAAAGGAACTATGTCCATTGCCGCTACCATCAACCCGATCACTTCCATGCACTGAGCTATGGAAGGAAGAGGAACGGAATGAAGTATCCGACAAGAGTCTAGAAGTTTTGTTTTTCTGGCCTCTGTCAGAAATATCCTCATTTCTAAGGAGTCTATTATTGTTCCCAAGAAGGGAACCCTTGTTGACGGAGATAGAGAACTCTTTTCCACGTTCACTTTCCATCCGTGAGATCTGAGAAAGGCCAGGACTATGTCCGTGTGAGCCTTTGCTTGAGGAAGGGACGACGCTTGAATCAGAATGTCGTCCAAGTAAGGTACCACAGCAATGCCCCTTGGTCTTAGCACAGCTAGAAGGGACCCTAGTACCTTTGTGAAAATCCTTGGAGCAGTGGCTAATCCGAAAGGAAGCGCCACGAACTGGTAATGCTTGTCCAGGAATGCGAACCTTAGGAACCGAGGATGTTCCTTGTGGATAGGAATATGTAGATACGCATCCTTTAAATCCACCGTGGTCATGAATTGACCTTCCTGGATGGAAGGAAGAATAGTTCGAATGGTTTCCATCTTGAACGATGGAACCTTGAGAAACTTGTTCAAGATCTTGAGATCTAAGATTGGTCTGAACGTTCCCTCTTTTTTGGGAACTATGAACAGATTGGAGTAGAACCCCATCCCTTGTTCTCTTAATGGAACAGGATGAATCACTCCCATTTTTAACAGGTCTTCTACACAATGTAAGAATGCCTGTCTTTTAATGTGGTCTGAAGACAACTGAGACCTGTGGAACCTCCCCCTTGGGGGAAGCCCCTTGAATTCCAGAAGATAACCTTGGGAGACTATTTCTAGCGCCCAAGGATCCAGAACATCTCTTGCCCAAGCCTGAGCGAAGAGAGAGAGTCTGCCCCCCACCAGATCCGGTCCCGGATCGGGGGCCAACATTTCATGCTGTCTTGGTAGCAGTGGCAGGTTTCTTGGCCTGCTTTCCCTTGTTCCAGCCTTGCATTGGTCTCCAAGCTGGCTTGGCTTGAGAAGTATTACCCTCTTGCTTAGAGGACGTAGCACTTTGGGCTGGTCCGTTTCTACGAAAGGGACGAAAATTAGGTTTATTTTTTGCCTTGAAAGGCCGATCCTGAGGAAGGGCGTGGCCCTTACCCCCAGTGATATCAGAGATAATCTCTTTCAAGTCAGGGCCAAACAGCGTTTTCCCCTTGAAAACAGAATTTATGTTTACCTGATAAATTACTTTCTCCAACGGTGTGTCCGGTCCACGGCGTCATCCTTACTTGTGGGATATTCTCTTCCCCAACAGGAAATGGCAAAGAGCCCAGCAAAGCTGGTCACATGATCCCTCCTAGGCTCCGCCTACCCCAGTCATTCGACCGACGTTAAGGAGGAATATTTGCATAGGAGAAACCATATGTTACCGTGGTGACTGTAGTTAAAGAAAATAAATTATCAGACCTGATTAAAAAAACCAGGGCGGGCCGTGGACCGGACACACCGTTGGAGAAAGTAATTTATCAGGTAAACATAAATTCTGTTTTCTCCAACATAGGTGTGTCCGGTCCACGGCGTCATCCTTACTTGTGGGAACCAATACCAAAGCTTTAGGACACGGATGAAGGGAGGGAGCAAATCAGGTCACCTAAATGGAAGGCACCACGGCTTGCAAAACCTTTCTCCCAAAAATAGCCTCAGAAGAAGCAAAAGTATCAAATTTGTAAAATTTAGAAAAAGTGTGCAGTGAAGACCAAGTCGCTGCCTTACATATCTGATCAACAGAAGCCTCGTTCTTGAAGGCCCATGTGGAAGCCACAGCCCTAGTGGAGTGAGCTGTGATTCTTTCAGGAGGCTGCCGTCCGGCAGTCTCATAAGCCAATCGGATAATGCTTTTAATCCAGAAGGAGAGAGAGGTAGAAGTTGCTTTTTGACCTCTCCGTTTACCAGAATAAACAACAAAGACAAAGTTTGTCTGAAATCCTTAGTAGCTGCTAAGTAAAATTTGAGAGCACGAACTACATCCAAGTTGTGCAACAAACGTTCCTTCTTTGAAACTGGATTAGGACACAAAGAAGGCACAACTATCTCCTGGTTAATGTTTTTGTTAGAAACAACTTTTGGAAGAAAACCAGGTTTAGTACGCAAAACCACCTTATCTGCATGGAACACCAGATAAGGAGAAGAACACTGCAGAGCAGATAATTCTGAAACTCTTCTAGCAGAAGAAATTGCAACCAAAAACAAAACTTTCCAAGATAGTAACTTAATATCAACGGAATGTAAGGGTTCAAACGGAACCCCCTGAAGAACTGAAAGAACTAGGTTGAGACTCCAAGGAGGAGTCAAAATTTTGTAAACAGGCTTGATTCTAACCAGAGCCTGAACAAAGGCTAGAACATCTGGCACAGCTGCCAGCTTTTTGTGAAGTAACACAGACAAGGCAGAAATCTGTCCCATCAAGGAACTTGCAGATAATCCTTTTTCCAATCCTTCTCGAAGGAAGGATAGACTCTTAGGAATCTTAACCTTGTCCCAAGGGAATCCTGCAGATTCACACCAACAGATATACCAAATTATGTGGTAATTTTTCTGGTTACAGGCTTTCAGGCCTGAACAAGAGTATTAATAACAGAATCTGAGAACCCTCGCTTTGATAAGATCAAGCGTTCAATCTCCAAGCAGTCAGCTGGAGTGGGTCGAACGGACCTAGAACAAGAAGGTCTCTCAAAGGTAGCTTCCATGGTGGAGCCGATGACATATTCACCAGATCTGCATACCAAGTCCTGCGTGGCCACGCAGGAGCTATCAAAATCACCGACGCCCTCTCCTGATTGATCCTGGCTACCAGCCTGGGGATGAGAGGAAACGGCGGGAACACATAAGCTAGTTTGAAGGTCCAAGGTGCTGCTAGTGCATCCACTAGAGCCGCCTTGGGATCCCTGGATCTGTACCCGTAGTAAGGAACTCTGAAGTTCTGACGAGAGGCCATCAGATCCATGTCTGGAATGCCCCACGGTTGAGTGACTTGGGCAAAGATTTCCGGATGGAGTTCCCACTCCCCCGGATGCAATGTCTGACGACTCAAAAAATCCGCTTCCCAATTTTCCACTCCTGGGATGTGGATAGCAGACAGGTGGCAGGAGTGAGACTCCGCCCATAGAATGATTTTGGTCACTTCTTCCATCGCTAGGGAACTCCTTGTTCCCCCCTGATGGTTGATGTATGAACTTGGCCCTCGCTAGCTGAGGCCAAGCTTTGAGAGCATTGAATATCGCTCTCAGTTCCAGAATATTTATCGGTAGAAGAGATTCTACCCGAGACCAAAGACCCTGAGCTTTCAGGGATCCCCAGACCGCGCCCCAGCCCATCAGACTGGCGTCGGTCGTGACAATGACCCACTCTGGTCTGCGGAAGGTCATCCCTTGTGACAGGTTGTCCAGGGACAGCCACCAACGGAATGAGTCTCTGGTCCTCTGATTTACTTGTATCTTCGGAGACAAGTCTGAATAGTCCCCATTCCACTGACTGAGCATGAACAGTTGTAATGGTCTTAGATGAATGCGCACAAAAGGAACTATGTCCATTGCCGCTACCATCAAACCTATCACTTCCATGCACTGCGCTATGGAAGGAAGAGGAACGGAATGAAGTATCCGACAAGAGTCTAGAAGTTTTGTTTTTCTGGCTTCTGTCAGAAAAATCCTCATTTCTAAGGAGTCTATTATAGTTCCCAAGAAGGGAACCCTCGTTGACGGAGATAGAGAACTCTTTTCCACGTTCACTTTCCATCCGTGAGATCTGAGAAAGGCCAGGACAATGTCCGTGTGAGCCTTTACTTGAGGAAGGGACGACGCTCGAATCAGAATGTCGTCCAAGTAAGGTACTACAGCAATGCCCCTTGGTCTTAGCACCGCCAGAAGGGACCCTAGTACCTATGAGAAAATCCTAGGAGCAGTGGCTAATCCAAAAGAAAATGCCACGAACTGGAAATGCTTGTCCAGGAATGCAAACCTTAGGAACCGATGATGTTCCTTGTGGATAGGAATATGTAGATACGCATCCTTGAAATCCACCTTGGTCATGAATTGACCTTCCTGGATGGAAGGAAGAAGTGTTCGAATGGTTTCCATCTTGAACGATGGAACCTTGAGAAACTTGTTCAAGATCTTGAGATCTAAGATTGGTCTGAACGTTCCCTCTTTTTTGGGAACTATGAACAGATTGGAGTAGAACCCCATCCCTTGTTCTCCTAATGGAACAGGATGAATCACTCCCATTTTTAGCAGGTCTTCTACCCAATGTAAGAATGCCTGTCTTCTTATGTGGTCTGAAGACAACTGAGACCTGTGGAACCTCCCCCTTGGAGGAAGCCCCTTGAACTCCAGAGAATAACCTTGGGAGACTATTTCTAGCGCCCAAGGATCCAGAACATCTCTTTCCCAAGCCTGAGCGAAGAGAGAGAGTCTGCCCCCCACCAGATCCGGTCCCGGATCGGGGGCCCGCATTTCATGCTGTCTTGGTAGCAGTGGCAGGTTTCCTGGCCTGCTTTCCTTTGCTCCAGCCTTGCATAGGTCTCCAGGCTGGATTGGCTTGAGAAGTATTACCTTCCTCACTTTAAATTTTAAACTAAACACACTTTATTATTGCAATTGCGAAAAAGTATGAAGGAATTGTTCAAAATTCACCAAAATTTCACCACAGTGTCTTAAAGCATTAAAAGTATTGCACACCAAATTTGGAAGCTTTAACCCTTAAAATAACGGAACCGGAGCCGTTTTTATATTTAACCCCTTTACAGTCCCTGGAATCTGCTTTGCTGAGACCCAACCAAGCCCAAAGGGGAATACGATACCAAATGATGCCTTCAGAAAGACTTTTCTATGTATCAGAGCTCCACACACATGCAGCTGCATGCCATGCTGTCCTCAAAAACAAGTGCGCCATACCGGCGCGAAAATGAGGCTCTGACTATGATTAGGGAAAGCCCCTAAAGAATAAGGTGTCTAAAACAGTGCCTGCCGATATAATCATATCAAAATACCCAGAATAAATGATTCCTCAAGGCTAAATATGTGTTAATAATGAATCGATTTAGCCCAGAAAAAGTCTACAGTCTTAATAAGCCCTTGTGAAGCCCTTATTTACTATCTTAATAAACATGGCTTACCGGATCCCATAGGGAAAATGACAGCTTCCAGCATTACATCGTCTTGTTAGAATGTGTCATACCTCAAGCAGTAAGAGACTGCACACTGTTCCCCCAACTGAAGTTAATTGCTCTCAACAGTCCTGTGTGGAACAGCCATGGATTTTAGTTACGGTGCTAAAATCATTTTCCTCATACAAACAGAAATCTTCATCTCTTTTCTGTTTCTGAGTAAATAGTACATACCAGCACTATTTTAAAATAACAAACTCTTGATTGAATAATAAAAACTACAGTTAAACACTAAAAAACTCTAAGCCATCTCCGTGGAGATGTTGCCTGTACAACGGCAAAGAGAATGACTGGGGTAGGCGGAGCCTAGGAGGGATCATGTGACCAGCTTTGCTGGGCTCTTTGCCATTTCCTGTTGGGGAAGAGAATATCCCACAAGTAAGGATGACGCCGTGGACCGGACACACCTATGTTGGAGAAAGGAATGTTAAGTAGCTTGTTCTTTGAAGACGCATCAGCCGACCAAGATTTCAACCAAAGCGCTCTGCGCGCCACAATAGCAAACCCAGAATTCTTAGCCGCTAACCTAGCCAATTGCAAAGTGGCGTCTAGGGTAAAAGAATTAGCCAATTTGAGAGCATTGATTCTGTCCATAATCTCCTCATAAGGAGGAGAATCACTATCGACCGCCTTTATCAGCTCATCGAACCAGAAACATGCGGCTGTAGCGACAGGGACAACGCATGAAATTGGTTGTAGAAGGTAACCCTGCTGAACAAACATCTTTTTAAGCAAACCTTCTAATTTTTTATCCATAGGATCTTTGAAAGCACAACTATCCTCTATGGGTATAGTGGTGCGTTTGTTTAAAGTGGAAACCGCTCCCTCGACCTTGGGGACTGTCTGCCATAAGTCCTTTCTGGGGTCGACCATAGGAAACAATTTTTTAAATATGGGGGGAGGGACGAAAGGAATACCGGGCCTTTCCCATTCTTTATTAACAATGTCCGCCACCCGCTTGGGTATAGGAAAAGCTTCTGGGAGCCCCGGCACCTCTAGGAACTTGTCCATTTTACATAGTTTCTCTGGGATGACCAACTTGTCACAATCATCCAGAGTGGATAATACCTCCTTAAGCAGAATGCGGAGATGTTCCAACTTAAATTTAAATGTAATCACATCAGGTTCAGCTTGTTGAGAAATGATCCCTGAATCAGTAATTTCTCCCTCAGACAAAACCTCCCTGGCCCCATCAGACTGGGTTAGGGGCCCTTCAGAAACATTATTATCAGCGTCGTCATGCTCTTCAGTATCTAAAACAGAGCAGTCGCGCTTACGCTGATAAGTGTTCATTTTGGCTAAAATGTTTTTGACAGAATTATCCATTACAGCCGTTAATTGTTGCATAGTAAGGAGTATTGGCGCGCTAGATGTACTAGGGGCCTCCTGAGTGGGCAAGACTCGTGTAGACGAAGGAGGGAATGATGCAGTACCATGCTTACTCCCCTCACTTGAGGAATCATCTTGGGCATCATTGTCATTGTCACATAAATCACATTTATTTAAATGAATAGGAATTCTGGCTTCCCCACATTCAGAACACAGTCTATCTGGTAGTTCAGACATGTTAAACAGGCATAAACTTGATAACAAAGTACAAAAAACGTTTTAAAATAAAACCGTTACTGTCACTTTAAATTTTAAACTGAACACACTTTATTACTGCAATTGCGAAAAAACATGAAGGAATTGTTCAAAATTCACCAAATTTTCACCACAGTGTCTTAAAGCCTTAAAAGTATTGCACACCAAATTTGGAAGCTTTAACCCTTAAAATAACGGAACCGGAGCCGTTTTGCACTTTAACCCCTTTACAGTCCCTGGTATCTGCTTTGGTGAGACCCAACCAAGCCCAAAGGGGAATACGATACCAAATGACGCCTTCAGAAAGTCTTTTCTAAGTATCAGAGCTCCTCTCACATGCGACTGCATGCCATGCCTCTCAAAAACAAGTGCGCAACACCGGCGCGAAAATGAGGCTCTGCCTATGCTTTGGGAAAGTCCCTAAAGAATAAGGTGTCTAAAACAGTGCCTGCCGATATTATTATATCAAAATACCCAAATAAAATGATTCCTCAAGGCTAAATATGTGTTAATAATGAATCGATTTAGCCCAGAAAAAGTCTACAGTCTTAATAAGCCCTTGTGAAGCCCTTATTTACGATCGTAATAAACATGGCTTACCGGATCCCATAGGGAAAATGACAGCTTCCAGCATTACATCGTCTTGTTAGAATGTGTCATACCTCAAGCAGCAAGAGACTGCTCACTGTTCCCCCAACTGAAGTTAATTGCTCTCAACAGTCCTGTGTGGAACAGCCATGGATTTTAGTGACGGTTGCTAAAATCATTTTCCTCATACAAACAGAAATCTTCATCTCTTTTCTGTTTCTGAGTAAATAGTACATACCAGCACTATTTCAAAATAACAAACTCTTGATTGAATAATAAAAACTACAGTTAAACACTAAAAAACTCTAAGCCATCTCCGTGGAGATGTTGCCTGTACAACGGCAAAGAGAATGACTGGGGTAGGCGGAGCCTAGGAGGGATCATGTGACCAGCTTTGCTGGGCTCTTTGCCATTTCCTGTTGGGGAAGAGAATATCCCACAAGTAAGGATGACGCCGTGGACCGGACACACCTATGTTGGAGAAATTAACGCTTGATTCCATACAGATAAAAGGAGCCACACTGTGACCATGTCTTTTGCTTTATCATATATGTATAAAAAATGAAACGATCTTACCGGAATCTATGCAGTGGAACAGAAACACAGCCTCTTAAGTTTGACAGTCTTGTAGCATCGCTCCTGACATGGACTTGAGGGATGGAAGCAGGCAGTGAAACTCGTCAACAGTGATTGCTTAGGAGCTGATAATACGAGTCTGGATGGGTTTACAGATAGACTCTCCCTGCATTTCCAGACTCTAACATTCGTCAATGCTCTCACTGAGAGGCTGACAAGACTACTGAAAACTCAAGTCCCATTTCGAAGGGTAGATACTCTTCATAAGGAACTACTCTGAATCTTCTGACACTTCTCTGCCAGCCTCCGGTGACGAAAGGCAAAGAATGACTGAGATATGAGGGAAGTTGGGGAAGTATTTAAGCATTTGGCTGGGGTGTTTCTGCCTCGTCCTGGTGGCCAGGTTCAGTATTTCCCAACAGTAAGAAATGATGCCGTGGACTCTCCTCATATTAAGAAGGAAATGTAAATTATTAAAAAGGTAATTATTTTTCTCCTTCCCAAAAAGTACAACTGAAAAGTTAATCAAATATGAATGATTAACCTATTAAACTGGCGATAGTTCACCTCTCAATAATTTCATATTTATCTCTAATGGTATAGAACTAAAATTAGTAATTTTCTGATATGAATGGAAAAATAATCTGAAATGTTATGCTAAAACATGTAGAGAAACATGATTCAAATCAAGTGTTACTGACTGGTGATTTAAATCAAATCTACCCTGACGAGAACTAAGCAAGCAGTATGTTAAAGTCAAAATGAAACAAACTGATTCTACAGAGAAGGACATTTTAAACAACTTTCCAATGCACTTCTTTTAAAGGGATACAGACTGATACTAGTGTCTATCACTAAGGCAACTCGCTGAAACGCTTAAGACCGCAGTTGTGCAAGGTGTACGCCATGCAAATTTTTTCTTTTACTTTGCCTAAAAAAAAAAAAAAAAGTTACATTTTACCTTTTTACTTTGTCTCCTGCCTCGCGACTTTGTTTTTTTCTAAAGGGATACTGAACGCACATTTTTTCGTTTTGCGATTCAGATAGAGCAGCCATTTTATGCAACTTTCTAATTTACTCCTATTATAATTTTTTCTTCTTCATTCTCTTGTATCTTTATTTGAAAAAGCAGAAAAGAAAGCTTAGGAGCCTGCCCATTTTTGGTTCAGAACCTTGAATAGCGCTTGCCGATTGGTGGTTACCCATGTGCTGAACCAAATATGGGCGGGCTCGTAAACTTACATTCCTGCTTTTTTTAAATAAAGATACCAAGAGAATAAAGAAAAATTGTTAATAGGAGTAAATTAGAAAGTTGTTTAAAATTGCCTGCTCTATCTGAATTATGAAAGAAAGAATTTGTGTTCAGTGTCCCTTTAACAGAAGTAAATTGGAAAGTTGTTTAAAATTTCCTGCTCTATAGAATCCGTTTGAGTTTCATTTTGACTTTGCTCCCTTTATGACTTAATATTTAAACAGATATGTATATATATATATACAGATACAATACATAATATGTACATTATTCGTTATAGGCAGATCTGTTTTAAGTACATCATTAGGTCTAGCAATATATCTATCTAGCTTCCATTTAGCGTTAAACACCCCTTTAAAAGGATACCTGGATTCCTTTGTGGTAATAACAGAAGAAAGCTGGTTTGCTGACAGCCATGCCCAGGCTTCTGCATGCTCGGCCTCTCCACCATTTTGTAATTTGATGCATCTGGATATCAAAGACGTGACATAAGTCAGACACCGAGCAACATAACCAAGCCTGCTGCCATAACAATATTCTATTTTAATGCATACTGAAATAAATTAAATGTGTCAAATTTGTCCATTTGTTAACACAAGATTCAATTTTTTGTTGCTACATTACTTTTACCAATAAACAAATGGCACTTAAAGGGACAGTACACACTTATTTTGATACAACCGCATGTAATAGACACTACTATAAAGAATAAGATGCAGATACTGATCTAAAAATCCAGTATAAAACTGTTTAAAAACTTACTTAGAAGCTCTCAGTTTAGCTCTGTTGAAAAGGTAGATGGAAAGCCCACTGCAAGTGGCAAATAAGACCCTCCCCCTTCCTTTGCATATGAAAAGACCCTTTACACAAACAGGAGCAAGCTGGAGAAGGTAGCTGACTGTATTCTCATAAAACTTTGGGGCTTGGTTATGAGTCTGAAAATCAGAGCAATGTTATTTAAAAAATAAGCAAAACTATAAAAAAAAAATTAAAAACAAAACTTTATGGGCTATATAATAGATCATCTACAAAACATTTATGCAAATAAAAAAATGAGTGTATAATGTCCCTTTAACAAGGGATAATAAACCCAAATTTTTTCATTCATGTTTCAGATAGAGCATGCAATTTTAAGCAACTTTCTAATTTACTCCTATTATCAATTTTCTTCATTCTCTTGCTATCTTTATTTGAAAAAGAAGGCATCTAAGCTAAGGAGCCAGACAATTTTTGGTTCAGTACGCTAGACAGCATTTAGCCACCAATCAGCAAGCACAACCCAGGTTTGTGAACCAAAAATGGTCCGGCTCCTAAACTTACATTCTTGGTTTTCAAATAAAGATAGCAAGAGAATGAAGAAACCATAATAGGAGTAAATTAGAAAGTTGCTTAAAATTGCATGCTCTATCTGAATCATGAAAGATAACATTTGGGTTCAGTGTCCCTTTAACTAATAATGAAAATTCATGTTCATTGTTAAATTCAGAATCACACCCTTTCTATACGTGATCAGATTCTAAAACTTAAAAAAATACACTTACTTAAACGCAAGTCCTTCAAAGACAGGTGTGAGAGGCAGTTTAAAGGTTTGGCACAGAGAGAAAGCGGAATCAAATAGACCAGCCTGTACTAAAAGAGTAACCATCTCCTCAGAACCGGAACTACCTGGATGACATAGGATAAACATTGAAATATGACAGAAGGAAAAATACCTTGTCCAGAAAGCCAGGCAAATTATTTTCACACACAATACTTGATATTTTCTCATAGTGGGCCAGAAATTGAATGTCTGTAGTTGCATACTTCAAAGTGAATGGATAATTTTAAATCTGATAAATGTCACTTTTTTTTTTTATCAAAGACAGGTTTTCTTGAAGAAACACACAGGAACTAGTACGTTTTCCATCTTGCCTATAAATATTTGATTTTGTAAAAACATGTATTGTTTAGTAGATAAACTGGAACCATACACAATGTTTCTTTCTAATGACACGGTGAGTCCACGGATTATCTAATTACAACTGGGAATATCACTCCTGCCTAGCAGGAGGCGGCAAAGAGCACAACAGCAAAGCTGTTAAATATCACCTCCCTTCCCCTCCAACCCCAGTCATTCTCTTTGCCTACGTTAAGAGCAAGGTAGAGGTAAAGTTTAGGTGTTTGAAAGAAGATTCTTCAAGCAAGATTTTATTATTTTTCAGAAGTGCAAGCTTGTTCTGCTTTGTCCTGGGGTGTAGCCGAAGTCCATATCAGTCTCTTCAGTAGAGCAGTGGTGGCTTTTAAGTAATGGGAACTTGTGGGGTACAATCCTCACTGCGCCTCCCATGTATTTAATGCTGCGCTAACTTTGAAAGCCTGAGTAAGATTACTCAGTTTGTTTGTTTTTTCCCACATGTGAGGGAACTGGCCTCTCAAACTTAGTGAGCTGCCTTGCTGCCTGGCAGATTTCTGAGGTAAGTGATAACTTTATTTTTCTGGGAACATATGCAGGAAAAAGAGGACACTTTAAAATTTGTTTATGGGACAAGAGACATTCTCCTATTGCTTAGGGGATCATATTATTGGCAGTAATGGCAGGCACTGGGGACGAGGAGACTTAGGCTCAATAGGTGGTGGTTTACTTTTTATCTTACTCCCGGGCGGCTTTAGAATACATTTAGCAGACCGGGAGATTAATTTTGTAACGCCCACAATGGACGGGGTTAGCCGAGGCGGCAATTTTCTGTTGCTCGCCGTTTCGACCTACACTTCCTGTGTTCCGGAGTGGAGATAGCTTTGTTGCAGTTATTAGCAGTGATTACGGTTACCAGACTGCAATTTATAGCATAAAGAAATTAAGTCCGTATTATCTATCAGAATATTCACTCCGCTGTCAGGCAGGTAAGCACCTCAGCAAAGCTAAGCTGAGGTGTAGAGGTTGTCCAGAGTGTTTTTGTGACAGTTTATTTTCTTGCAGAAAAATAAAAGTTTCATTTTAAAATTTAAAGAAACAGTAACTTTTTTGTGTGTGGTAATTTCTAATTAAAAACAGAATTTATGTTTACCTGATAAATTACTTTCTCCAACGGTGTGTCCGGTCCACGGCGTCATCCTTACTTGTGGGATATTCTCTTCCCCAACAGGAAATGGCAAAGAGCCCAGCAAAGCTGGTCACATGATCCCTCCTAGGCTCCGCCCACCCCAGTCATTCGACCGACGTTAAGGAGGAATATTTGCATAGGAGAAACCATATGGTACCGTGGTGACTGTAGTTAAAGAAAATAAATTATCAGACCTGATTAAAAAAACCAGGGCGGGCCGTGGACCGGACACACCGTTGGAGAAAGTAATTTATCAGGTAAACATAAATTCTGTTTTCTCCAACATAGGTGTGTCCGGTCCACGGCGTCATCCTTACTTGTGGGAACCAATACCAAAGCTTTAGGACACGGATGAAGGGAGGGAGCAAATCAGGTCACCTAAATGGAAGGCACCACGGCTTGCAAAACCTTTCTCCCAAAAATAGCCTCAGAAGAAGCAAAAGTATCAAACTTGTAAAATTTGGTAAAAGTGTGCAGTGAAGACCAAGTCGCTGCCCTACATATCTGATCAACAGAAGCCTCGTTCTTGAAGGCCCATGTGGAAGCCACAGCCCTAGTGGAATGAGCCGTGATTCTTTCGGGAGGCTGCCGTCCGGCAGTCTCGTAAGCCAATCTGATGATGCTTTTAATCCAAAAAGAGAGAGAGGTAGAAGTTGCTTTTTGACCTCTCCTTTTACCGGAATAAACAACAAACAAGGAAGATGTTTGTCTAAAATCCTTTGTAGCATCTAAATAGAATTTTAGAGCGCGAACAACATCCAAATTGTGCAACAAACGTTCCTTCTTTGAAACTGGTTTCGGACACAGAGAAGGTACGATAATCTCCTGGTTAATGTTTTTGTTAGAAACAACTTTTGGAAGAAAACCAGGTTTAGTACGTAAAACCACCTTATCTGCATGGAACACCAGATAAGGAGGAGAACACTGCAGAGCAGATAATTCTGAAACTCTTCTAGCAGAAGAAATTGCAACTAAAAACAAAACTTTCCAAGATAATAACTTAATATCAACGGAATGTAAGGGTTCAAACGGAACCCCCTGAAGAACTGAAAGAACTAAGTTGAGACTCCAAGGAGGAGTCAAAGGTTTGTAAACAGGCTTAATTCTAACCAGAGCCTGAACAAAGGCTTGAACATCTGGCACAGCTGCCAGCTTTTTGTGAAGTAACACAGACAAGGCAGAAATCTGTCCCTTCAGGGAACTAGCAGATAATCCTTTTTCCAATCCTTCTTGAAGGAAGGATAGAATCTTAGGAATCTTAACCTTGTCCCAAGGGAATCCTTTAGATTCACACCAACAGATATATTTTTTCCAAATTTTGTGGTAAATCTTTCTAGTTACAGGCTTTCTGAACAAGAGTATCGATAACAGAATCTGAGAACCCTCGCTTCGATAAGATCAAGCGTTCAATCTCCAAGCAGTCAGCTGGAGTGAAACCAGATTCGGATGTTCGAACGGACCCTGAACAAGAAGGTCTCGTCTCAAAGGTAGCTTCCAAGGTGGAGCCGATGACATATTCACCAGATCTGCATACCAAGTCCTGCGTGGCCACGCAGGAGCTATCAAGATCACCGACGCCCTCTCCTGATTGATCCTGGCTACCAGCCTGGGGATGAGAGGAAACGGCGGGAACACATAAGCTAGTTTGAAGGTCCAAGGTGCTACTAGTGCATCCACTAGAGCCGCCTTGGGATCCCTGGATCTGGACCCGTAGCAAGGAACTTTGAAGTTCTGACGAGAGGCCATCAGATCCATGTCTGGAATGCCCCACAGCTGAGTGACTTGGGCAAAGATTTCCGGATGGAGTTCCCACTCCCCCGGATGCAATGTCTGACGACTCAGAAAATCCGCTTCCCAATTTTCCACTCCTGGGATGTGGATAGCAGACAGGTGGCAGGAGTGAGACTCCGCCCATAGAATGATTTTGGTCACTTCTTCCATCGCTAGGGAACTCCTTGTTCCCCCCTGATGGTTGATGTACGCAACAGTTGTCATGTTGTCTGATTGAAACCGTATGAACTTGGCCCTCGCTAGCTGAGGCCAAGCCTTGAGAGCATTGAATATCGCTCTCAGTTCCAGAATATTTATCGGTTAAACACTAAAAAACTCTGAGCCATCTCCGTGGAGATGTTGCCTGTACAACGGCAAAGAGAATGACTGGGGTGGGCGGAGCCTAGGAGGGATCATGTGACCAGCTTTGCTGGGCTCTTTGCCATTTCCTGTTGGGGAAGAGAATATCCCACAAGTAAGGATGACGCCGTGGACCGGACACACCTATGTTGGAGAAATATCAGTTTATTTTATTTACTTGTGAATAAAGATGGACCAAGAGCCCCTTCAGGATGTTACATGTTCTTTATGTTTTAATGCCAACGTGGAACCACCAATCCCTTTCTGTTCCTCATGTATTGAGAGAACTTTAAATTCAGGGATAGACTTTTTTCTGAGCCAACATTGTCTAAGGCGGATGCTGTTCGGGAGTCTTTTGACAATGTTCAAGATATGCCGCAGCTTTCTCAAGTGTCCCAAACTTTAGCGTCCACACATGCAGTGCCCTGCGCTTCCTCTCATACTCCGCCTGGAGTTACATTGCAAGACATCGCTTTCCTCATGTCATCTGCGGTATCTGATGCGTTGTCCGCTTTTCCCATGCTGCAGGGAAAGCACAAGAGGAAATGTAAAGAATCAGTAAATAAGCTATCTGACACAGTAGTGGCTATTTCGAATGTTCCCTCCCAGAAATCTGAAGAGGAAGATACTTCGGTAGAATCTGAGGGTGAAATCTCAGACAGTGTAATTCCTTCTTTTGATACTGATGTTGTATCTTTCAGGTTTAAGCTAGAACACCTCCGTTTGTTACTTAAGGAGGTTTTGGCTACCTTGGACGACTGACACTAGTGTCGTAGTCAATCCTAAGAAGTCTAGTAAACTTAAGTATTTTGATGTTCCTTCCATGGTGGAGGTTTTTCCTGTACTAGATTGAGCTACAGAGATTATTGCTAGGGAATGGGAGAGACCGGTATCCCTGCAACTTGGTCCTCTCTTCACACTTTTTCTAAATTCTATAAATTTGATACCTTTGCCTCGGCTGAGGCGTCTTTTGTGGAAAAGGTTTTTCAAGCAGTGGTGCCTTCTGTTTAGGTTCCCTGTCTTGTCCCTCCCTTATCATCTGTATCCTCTAGCTTAGGTATTGATTCCCAATAGTAATTTAGATGATCCGTAGACTCACCGTGTCATTAGAAAGAAAACAAAAACATAATTTATGTAAGAACTTACCTGATAAATTAATTTCTTTCATATTAGCAAGAGTCCATGAGCTAGTGACGTATGGGATATACATTCCTACCAGGAGGGGCAAAGTTTCCCAAACCTCAAAATGCCTATAAATACACCCCTCACCACACCCACAAATCAGTTTAACGAATAGCCAAGAAGTGGGGTGATAAGAAAAAAAAGTGCGAAAGCATGAAAAATAAGGAATTGGAATAGTTGTGCTTTATACAAAAAAATCATAATCACCACAAAAAAGGGTGGGTCTCATGGACTCTTGCTAACATGAAAGAAATGAATTTATCAGGTAAGTTCTTACATAAATTATGTTTTCTTTCATGTAATTAGCAAGAGTCCATGAGCTAGTGACGTATGGGATAATAAATACCCAAGATGTGGAACTTCCACGCAAGAGTCACTAGAGAGGGAGGGATAAAATAAAGACAGCCAATTCCGCTAAAAAATAATCCACACCCCAAAACAAAGTTTAAATTTTATAATGAAAAAAACTGAAATTATAAGCAGAAGAATCAAACTGAAACAGCTGCCTGAAGTACTTTTCTACCAAAAACTGCTTCAGAAGAAGAAAACACGGTAGAATTTAGTAAAAGTATGCAAAGAAGACCAAGTTGCTGCTTTGCAAATCTGATCAACCGAAGCTTCATTCCTAAATGCCCAGGAAGTAGAAACTGACCTAGTAGAATGAGCCGTAATCCTTTGAGGCGGAGTTCTACCCGACTCAACATAAGCATGATGAATCAAAGACTTTAACCAAGATGCCAAAGAAATGGCAGAGGCCTTCTGACCTTTCCTAGAACCAGAAAAGATAACAGACTAGAAGTCTTTCGGAAATCTTTAGTAGCTTCAACATAATATTTCAAAGCTCTTACTACATCCAAAGAATGTAATGATCTTTCCTTAGAATTCTTAGGATTAGGACACAATGAAGGAACCACAATCTCTCTACTAATGTTGTTAGAATTCACAACCTTAGGTAAAAATTTAAATGAGGTCAGCAATACTGCCTTATCCTGATGAAAAATCAGAAAACAGAATTTATGCTTACCTGATAAATTACTTTCTCCAACGGTGTGTCCGGTCCACGGCGTCATCCTTACTTGTGGGAATATCTCTTCAACAACAGGAAATGGCAAAGAGTCCCAGCAAAACCTGTCCATATTGTCCCCCTTAGGCATTCGACCGACGGACAGGAGGAAAAAACAAGGAGAAACTATAGGGTGCCGTGGTGACTGTAGTTAGAGAAAATAATTCATCAAACCTGATTAAAAAACCAGGGCGGGCCGTGGACCGGACACACCGTTGGAGAAAGTAATTTATCAGGTAAGCATAAATTCTGTTTTCTCCAACATTGGTGTGTCCGGTCCACGGCGTCATCCTTACTTGTGGGAACCAATACCAAAGCTTTAGGACACGGATGAAGGGAGGGAGCAAATCAGGTTACCTAAACAGAAGGCACCACGGCTTGCAAAACCTTTCTCCCAAAAATAGCCTCCGAAGAAGCAAAAGTATCAAATTTGTAAAATTTGGCAAAAGTGTGCAGTGAAGACCAAGTCGCTGCCTTACATATCTGATCAACAGAAGCCTCGTTCTTGAAGGCCCATGTGGAAGTCACAGCCCTAGTAGAGTGAGCTGTGATTCTTTCAGGAGGCTGCCGTCCGGCAGTCTCGTAAGCCAATCGGATGATGCTTTTAAGCCAAAAGGAAAGAGAGGTAGAAGTCGCTTTTTGACCTCTCCTTTTACCAGAATAGACGACAAACAGAGATGTTTGTCTGAACTCTTTTGTAGCTTCTAAATAGAATTTCAGAGCACGGACTACGTCCAAATTGTGTAACAAACGTTCCTTCTTTGAAACTGGATTCGGACACAAAGAAGGTACAACTATCTCCTGGTTAATATTTTTGTTGGAAACAACCTTTGGAAGAAAACCAGGCTTGGTACGCAAAACAACCTTATCTGAATGGAACACCAGATAGGGCGGAGAACACTGCAAAGCAGATAACTCAGAAACTCTTCTAGCAGAAGAAATAGCAACCAAAAACAAAACTTTCCAAGATAACTTAATATCTATGGAATGTAAAGGTTCAAACGGAACCCCTTGGAGAACTGAAAGAACTAGATTTAAACTCCAGGGAGGAGTCAAAGGTCTGTAAACAGGCTTCATCCTAACCAGAGCCTGAACAAATGCTTGAACATCTGGCACAGCTGCCAGTCGTTTGTGTAGTAAGACAGATAACGCAGAAATCTGTCCCTTTAGAGAACTCGCTGATAATCCTTTCTCCAAACCTTCTTGTAGAAAGGAAAGGATCTTTGGAATTTTGATCTTATTCCATAGGAATCCCTTGGATTCACACCAGCAGATATATCTTTTCCATATTTTATGGTAGATTTTTCTAGTTACCGGTTTTCTGGCTTGAACCAGAGTATCTATCACAGAATCTGAAAACCCACGCTTTGATAGAATCAAGCGTTCAATTTCCAAGCCGTCAGCTGGAGGGAGACCAGATTTGGATGTTCGAATGGACCCTGTACAAGAAGGTCCTGTCTCAAAGGTAGCTTCCATGGTGGAACCGATGACATATTCACCAGGTCTGCATACCAAGTCCTGCGTGGCCACGCAGGAGCTATCAAGATCACCGAGGCCCTCTCCTACTTCATCCTGGCTACCAGCCTGGGAATGAGAGGAAACGGTGGAAACACATAGGCTAGGTTGAAGGTCCAAGGCGCTACTAGTGCATCCACTAGTCGCCTTGGGATCCCTGGATCTGGACCCGTAGCAAGGAACCTTGAAGTTCTGACGAGACGCCATCAGATCCATGTCTGGAATGCCCCATAATTGAGTTAATTGGGCAAAGATCTCCGGGTGAAGTTCCCACTCGCCCGGATGGAATGTCTGGCGACTCAGATAATCCGCCTCCCAGTTTTCCACTCCTGGGATGTGGATCGCAGATAGGTGGCAGGAGTGATCCTCCGCCCATTCTATTATTTTGGTCACTTCTCTCATCGCCAGGGAACTCCTTGTTCCCCCCTGATGGTTGATGTAAGCAACAGTCGTCATGTTGTCTGATTGGAATCTTATGAATCTGGCCTTTGCTAGTTGAGGCCAAGCCCTGAGAGCATTGAATATCGCTCTCAGTTCCAGAATGTTTATCGGGAGAAGAGACTCTTCCCGAGACCATAGTCCCTGAGCTTTCAGGGATTCCCAGACCGCGCCCCAGCCCACTAGACTGGCGTCGGTCGTGACGATGACCCACTCTGGTCTGCGGAAGCTCATTCCCTGGGACAGGTGGTCCAGGGTTAGCCACCAACGGAGTGAGTCTCTGGTCTTCTGATCTACTTGAATCACTTCAGACAAGTCTGTATAGTCCCCATTCCACTGTTTCAGCATGCACAGTTGTAATGGTCTTAGATGAATTCGTGCAAAAGGAACTATGTCCATTGCTGCAACCATCAACCCTACTACTTCCATGCACTGAGCTACGGAAGGACGTGGAATAGAATGAAGAACTTGACAAGCGTTTAGAAGTTTTGACTTTCTGACTTCTGTCAGGAAAATCCTCATTTCTAAAGAATCTATTATTGTTCCCAAGAAAGGAACTCTTGTCGACGGAGACAGGGAACTTTTTTCTATGTTCACCTTCCATCCGTGAGATCTGAGAAAGGCCAGAACGATGTCTGTGTGAGCCTTTGCCTTTGATAGAGACGACGCTTGTATCAGAATGTCGTCCAAGTAAGGAACTACTGCAATGCCCCTTGGTCTTAGAATCGCTAGAAGGGACCCGAGTACCTTTGTGAAAATCCTTGGAGCAGTGGCTAGCCCGAATGGGAGGGCCACAAACTGGTAATGTTTGTCCAGAAAGGCGAACCTTAGGAACTGATGATGATCCTTGTGGATAGGGACATGTAGATACGCATCCTTTAGATCCACGGTAGTCATAAATTGACCTTCCTGGATTGTAGGTAGAATCGTTCGAATGGTCTCCATTTTGAATGATGGAACCCTGAGAAATTTGTTTAGGATCTTTAAATCCAGAATTGGTCTGAAAGTTCCCTCTTTTTTGGGAACTACAAACAGATTTGAGTAAAATCCCATTCCCTGTTCCGCCGTTGGAACTGGGTGTATCACTCCCATTTTTAACAGGTCTTCTACACAAAGTAAAAATGCCTGTCTCTTTATTTGGTTTGAGGATAAGTGAGACATGTGGAACCTTCCCCTTGGGGGTAGTTCCTTGAATTCCAGAAGATAACCCTGAGAGACTATTTCTAGTGCCCAGGGATCCTGAACATCTCTTGCCCAAGCCTGAGCAAAGGAGAGAGAGTCTGCCCCCTACTAGATCCGGTCCCGGATCGGGGGCTACTCCTTCATGCTGTTTTGTTAGCAGCAGCAGGCTTCTTGGCCTGCTTACCCTTGTTCCAGCCTTGCATCGGTTTGCAGGCTGGTTTGGTTTGTGAAGCATTACCCTCTTGTTTAGAGGATGCGGAATTAGAGGCCGGTCCGTTCCTGAAATTGCGAAAGGAACGAAAATTAGACTTATTCTTGGCTTTGAAAGGCCTATCTTGTGGGAGGGCGTGGCCCTTTCCCCCAGTGATGTCTGAGATAATCTCTTTCAATTCTGGCCCAAAGAGAGTTTTACCCTTGAAGGGGATATTAAGCAATTTTGTCTTGGAAGATACATCCGCTGACCAAGACTTTAGCCAAAGCGCTCTGCGCGCCACAATTGCAAACCCTGAATTTTTCGCCGCTAATCCAGCTAATTGCAAAGCGGCATCTAAAATAAAAGAATTAGCCAACTTAAGTGCGTGAACTCTGTCCATAACCTCCTCATACGGAGTCTCTCTACTGAGCGACTTTTCTAGTTCCTCGAACCAAAACCACGCTGCTGTAGTGACAGGAACAATGCACGAAATGGGTTGCAGAAGGTAACCTTGCTGTACAAAAATCTTTTTAAGCAAACCCTGCAATTTTTTATCCATAGGATCTTTGAAAGCACAATTATCCTCGATAGGAATAGTAGTGCGCTTGTTTAGAGTAGAAACTGCCCCCTCGACCTTAGGGACTGTCTGCCATAAGTCCTTTCTGGGGTCGACCATAGGAAATAATTTCTTAAATATAGGAGGGGGGACAAAAGGTATGCCGGGCTTCTCCCACTCCTTATTCACTATGTCCGCCACCCGCTTGGGTATAGGAAAAGCGTCGGGGTGCACCGGAAACTCTAGGAACTTGTCCATCTTGCATAATTTTTCTGGAATGACCAGGTTGTCACAATTATCCAGAGTAGATAACACCTCCTTAAGCAGTGCGCGGAGATGCTCTAATTTAAATGTCACAACATCAGGTTCAGCCTGTTGAGAAATTTTTCCTTAATCTGAAATTTCCCCATCTGACAAAACCTCCCTCATGGCCCCTTCAGATTGGTGTGAGGGTATGACAGAGCAATTATCATCAGCGCCCTTCTGCTCTTCAGTGTTTAAAACAGAGCAATCGCGCTTTCTCTGATATGTAGGCATTTTGGATAAAATATTTGCTATGGACTGCCGTCAATTGTTGCATAGTAATAAGCATTGGCGCGCTAGAGGTACTAGGAGCCTCCTGCGTGGGCAAAACTGGCGTAGAAACAGAAGGAGATGATGTAGAACTATGTCTACTCCCTTCATCTGATGAAACATCTTGGGCAATTTTATTATCTGTGGCAGTACTGTCCTTACTTTGTTTGGACGCTATGGCACAATTATCACACAATTTTGAAGGGGGAGACACATTGACTTTCATACATATAGAACATAGCTTATCTGAAGGTACAGACATGTTAAACAGGCTTAAACTTGTCAAAGCACAAAAACCGTTTTAAAACAAAACCGTTACTGTCTCTTTAAATTTTAAACAGTGCACACTTTATTACTGAATATGTGAAAAAGTATGAAGGAATTGTTCAAAATTTACCAAAATTTCACCACAGTGTCTTAAAGCATTAAAAGTATTGCACACCAAATTTCAGAGCTTTAACCCTTAAAATAAAGAGAACCGGAGCCGGTTACAGTTTTAACCCCTCTACAGTCCCAGCTACAGCCTTTGCTGCAACTTTACCAAACCCAGGGGGGAATACGATACCAAATGAAGCCTTCTAGGAACCTTTCCAACAACTTTCAGATCCACACACATGCATCTGCATGTCTTGCTCTCAACAAGTAACTGCGCAGTAATGGCGCGAAAATGAGGCTCAGCCTACAACTGGGAAGGCCCTTCCTGACTGAAAAGGTGTCTAACTCAGTGCCTGACGTTAAAAAACGTTCCCCAAGCTTATAAGTGTGAATTTCAAGCATAAACATGTATAAAATGCTCAAATAAAGCAATCGATTTTGCCCATAAAAGTGTCTACCAGTTTTACAGCCCATATTAAGCCCTTTATTCTGTTTGAGACTAAGAAAATGGCTTACCGGTCCCCATGAGGGGAAATGACAGCCTTCCAGCATTACACAGTCTTGTTAGAAATATGGCTAGTCATACCTTAAGCAGAAAAGTCTGCTAACTGTTTCCCCCAACTGAAGTTACTTCATCTCAACAGTCCTATGTGGAAACAGCAATCGATTTTAGTTACTGTCTGCTAAAATCATCTTCCTCTCACAAACAGAATTCTTCATCTTTTTCTGTTTCAGAGTAAATAGTACATACCAGCACTATTTTAAAATAACAAACTCTTGATAGTAGAATAAAAAACTACAACTAAACACCACATACTCTTAACCATCTCCGTGGAGATGTTGCCTGTGCAACGGTAAAGAGAATGACTGGGGTGGGCGGAGCCTAGGGGGGACTATATGGACAGCTTTTGCTGGGACTCTTTGCCATTTCCTGTTGGGGAAGAGATATTCCCACAAGTAAGGATGACGCCGTGGACCGGACACACCGTTGGAGAAAAGGAGATTCACAAGAAAGAGCAGATAACTCAGAAACTCTTCTAGCAGAAGAGATGGCCAAAAGAAACAAAACTTTCCAAGAAAGTAATTTAATATCTAGAGAATGCATAGGTTCAAAGGGAGGATTTTGTAGAGCTCCCAGAACCAAATTCAAACTCCAAGGAGGAGAAATTGACTTAATGACAGGTTTGATACGAACCAAAGCCTGTACAAAACAATGAATATCAGGAAGATTAGCAATCTTTCTGTGAAACAGCACAGAAAGAGCAGAAATTTGTCCTTTCAAGGAACTGGCAGATAAACCTTTATCCAGACCATCCTGAAGAAACTGTAAAATTCTAGGAATTCTAAAAGAATGCCAGGAAAATTGATGAGAAGAACACCAAGAAATGTAAGTCTTCCAGACTCGATAATATATCTTCCTAGACACAGATTTACGAACCTGTAACATAGTATTAATTACGGAGCCAGAGAAACCTCTATGACTAAGAATCAAGCGTTCAATCTCCATACCTTCAAATTTAATGTTTTGAGATCCTGATGGAAAAATGGGCCTTGAGATAGAAGGTCTGGTCTTAACGGAAGAGTCCAAGGTTGGCAACTGGCCATCCGAACAAGATCCGCATACCAAAACCTGTGAGGCCATGCTGGAGCCACCAGCAGTACAAACGAACGCTCCTTTAGAATCTTGAAAATCACTCTTGGAAGAAGAACTAGAGGCGGAGAGATATAGGCAGGATGATACTTCCAAGGAAGTGACAATGCATCCACTGCCTCCGCCTGAGAAGACAGATACCTGGGAAGTTTCTTGTTTAGATGAGAAGCCATCAGATCTATTTCTGGAAGACCCCAGATTTGAACAATCTGAAGAAACACCTCTGGGTGAAGAGACCATTCGCTCGGATGCAACGTCTGGCGACTGAAATAATCCGCTTCCCAATTGTCTATACCTGGGATATGAACCGCAGAAATTAGACAGGAGCTGGATTCCGCCCATAAAAGTATTCGAGATACTTCTTTCATCGCCAGAGGACTGTGAGTCCCCCCTTGATGATTGATATATGCCACGGTTGTGACATTGTCCGTCTGAAAACAAATGAACAATTCTCTCTTCAGAAGAGGCCACGACTGAAGAGCTCTGAAAATCACACGGAGTTCCAAAATGTTGATTGGTAATCTCGCCTCCCGAGATTCCCAAACCCCCTGCGCTGTCAGAGACCCCCATACCGCTCCCCAACCCGTCAGACTCGCATCTGTTGAGATCACAGTCCAGGTTGGAAGAACAAAAGAAGCCCCTTGAATTAAACGATGGTGATCTGTCCACCACGTCAGAGAGTGTCTTACAATCGGATTTAAAGATATTAACTGTGATATCTTTGTATAATCCCTGCACCACTGGTTTAGCATACAGAGCTGAAGAGGTCGCATGTGAAAACGAGCAAAGGGGATCGCGTCCGATGCAGCAGTCATAAGACCTAGAATTTCCATGCATAAGACTAACGAAGGGAATGATTGAAACCGAAGGTTTCGACAGGCTGAAATCAATTTCAGACGTCTCTTGTCCGTCAGAGACAAAGTCATGGACACTGAATCTATTTGGAAACCAAAAAAGGTTACCCTTGTCTGAGGAATCAATGAACTCTTTGGTAAATTGATCCTCCAACCATGTTCTTGAAGAAACGACACAAGTCGATTCGTATGAAATTCTGCTAAAAGTGAAGACTGAGCAAGTACCAAGATATCGTCCAAATAAGGAAATACCACAATACCCTGTTCTCTGATTACAGATAGAAGGGCACCGAGAACTTTTGAAAAAATCCTTAGAGCCGTTGCTAGGCCGAACGGCAGAGCCACCAATTGGTAATGCTTGTCTAGAAAAGAGAATCGTAGAAACTGAAAGTGATCTGGATGAATCAGAATATGCAGATATGCATCCTGCAAATCTATTGTGGACATATAATGCCCTTGCTGAACAAAAGGCAGAATAGTCCTTATAGTTACCATTTTGAATGTTGGTATCCTTACGTAACGATTCAATATTTTTAAATCCAGAACTGGTCTGAAGGAATTCTCCTTCTTTGGTACAATGAACAGATTTGAGTAAAACCCCAGCCCCTGTTCCAGAACTGGAACTGGCACAATTACTCCAGCCAACTCTAGATCTGAAACACATTTCAGAAATGCCTGAGCCTTCACTGGATTTATTGGAATGAGAGAATGAAAAAATCTTCTTGCAGGTGGCCTTACCTTGAAACCTATTCTGTACCCTTGTGAAACAATGTTCTGAATCCAAAGACTGAATCGAATTGATCCAAATTTCTTTGAAAAATCGTAATCTGCCCCCTACCAGCTGCGCTGGAATGAGCGCCGCACCTTCATGTGGACTTGGGAGCTGGCTTTGGCTTTCTAAAAGGCTTGGATTTATTCCAGACTGGAGACGGTTTCCAAACAAAAACCGTTCCTTTAGGGGAAGGATCAGGCTTCTGTTCCTTCTTCTGACGAAAGGAACGAAAATGATTAGCAGCCCTATATTTACCCTTAGATTTTTTATCCTGAGGTAAAAAAGTTCCTTTCCCCCCAGTAACAGTTGAAATAATAGAATCCAACTGATTACTTCATAAATAGCATCAGGGACAGGAAAAACTTCCGGAATAACCACAGGAGGTTTAAAAACCGAATTTAAACGCTTATTAGATTTAGTATCAAGAGGACTAGAATCCTCAATTTCTAAAGCGATTAAAACTTCTTTAAGTAAAGAACGAATAAATTCCATTTTAAATAAATATGAAGATTTATCAGTGTCAATATCTGAGACAGAATCCTCTGAACCAGAATAATCCTCATCAGAAACAGACAAATCAGAATGATGATGTTCATTTAAAAATTCATCTGAAAAATTAGAAGTTTTAAAAGACCTTTTACGCTTACTGGAAGGAGGAATAACAGACATAGCCTTCCTAATAGATTTAGAAACAAATTCTCTTATATTAACAGGAACATCCTGAGTATTAGATGTTGATGGAACAGCAACAGATAATGGAATATTACTAATGGAAATTGAATCTGCATTAACAAGTTTATCATGACATTCATCACAAACTACAGCCGGAGGAACAGATATCACAAGTTTACAACAAATACACTTAACTTTGGTAGTATCAGCATCAGGCAGCGTTTTTCCAGAAGTAGCTTCTGATCCAGGGTCAATCTGAGACATCTTGCAATATGTAAGAGAAAAAACAACATATAAAGCAAAATCTATTAAATTCCTTAAATGACAGTTTCAGGAATGGGAAAAAATGCCAATGAACAAGCCTCTAGTAACCAGAAGCAAAAGAAAAATGAGACTTAAATAATGAGAAAAAAAGGTGGAGACAAAAATGACGCCCACTTTTTTTAGTGCCAAAAAAAAAAAAAAGACGCCCACATTATTGGCGCCAAAATGCTTTTGGCGCCGAAAATGACGCCACATCCGGTGACGCCGACACTTTTGTCGCAAAACGTCAAAAAAATTATGCAATCACGAACAACTTCCGGCGACAAGTATGACGCTGGAAATGACAAAGAATTTTTTTGCGCCAAAAAAGTCCGCGCCAAGAATGACGCAATAAAATGAAGCATTTTCCGCCCCCGCGAGCCTAACAGCCCACAGAGAAAAAAGTCAATTTAAAGGTAAGAAAAAAATTGATTATTCATATGCATTATCCCAAATAATGAAACTGTCTGTCTGAAATAAGGAATATTGATCATCCTGAATCAAGGCAAATAAATGTTTAAACACATATATTTAGAACTTTTACATAAAAGTGCCCAACCATAGCTGAGAGTGTCACAAAAAATAAGATTTACTTACCCCAGGACACTCATCTACATGTAGTAGAAAGCCAAACCAGTACTGAAACGAGAATCAGTAGAGGTAGTGGTAAATAAGAGTATATCGTCGATCTGAAAAGGGAGGTAAGAGATGAATCTCTACGACCGATAACAGAGAACCTATGAAAAAGATCCCGTAGAAGGAGACCATTGAATTCAAATAGGCAATACTCTCCTGACATTCACTGCACACAGAGGAAAACCGGGCTCCAGCCTGCTGCGAAGCGCATATCAACGTAGAATCTAGCACAAACTTACTTCACCACCTCCATGGGAGGCAAAGTTTGTAAAACTGATTTGTGGGTGTGGTGAGGGGTGTATTTATAGGCATTTTGAGGTTTGGGAACTTTGCCCCTCCTGGTAGGAATGTATATCCCATACGTCACTAGCTCATGGACTCTTGCTAATTACATGAAAGAAATGTATTCTTACCTGATCAATTTATTTCTCTTTCTTGACACTGAGTCCACAGCCCGCCCTGTTTTTTAAGACAGGTTTTCTTGTTATGTTATAAACCTCAGACACCTCTGCACCTTGTTGCTTCCTTCTCTCCTTTTTCTTTGGTCGAATGACTGGGGTTGGAGGGAAGGGAGGTGATATTTAACAGCTTTGCTGTGGTGCTCTTTGCCCCATCCTGCTGGGCAGGAGTGATATTACCAATAGTAATTAGATGATCCATGGACTCACTGTGTCAAGAAATAAATAAATTTATCAGGTAAGCATAAATTTAGTTTTTATGGTAAAAGATACCAGTGTTCGAATGATCTAGTATTTTGTGGCTGAGCTTTCTGAATATAAAAACTGGGCATTGTAAGCCCAATTTAGCTCCTCCAAATAAAGAGTGGTGGATGGAGTTTAACTATTGAAAAACAATTTCAGTAAACAAGATGTTAATGTGCTTAAATAACATATTTAGAGACTTGGTTTTCGTTCATAGCATTATTAAATTTATTGGTAAATTTCAGACTAAGAATGTTGCAATGAAAAATATATTACTGTACATGCAAAACTATATATATATATATATATATATATATATATATATATATATATATATATATATATATATATATATATATATATATAGTTTTGCATGTACAGTAATATATTTTTCATTGCAACATTCTTAGTCTGAAATTCAACTCGCATGGGACACAACACATTGCTCTGCGCGCCCAGGGGGCTTGACAATTTTGTATTTTTGTATATTTGTATCTGCCAGAATGTCAGATTAGTACTTATAGCTCACATACTTTTACATAGGATTGGTCATAGCAAGCCTTGGGATAAATATGGGGGACATTAAATTAGCAGTAACAGACCTCATATATATCTATATATATCTGATTGACTTTTATTATTTGTTTATTTTTCATCTAGTTCAAATGCTAGAAGTTTAAATGCCTAATCTATGTTGCAATGTTTATATGATATGGCTTATGTGTATATTTCCTTAAGATTGAGTCCTGTAACTGGATACAGAGAGGTGGATATGTTTTTAAACAGTGCAACTGATAGATAGATTCCTCTTCTTGCATGATGTTTACTTTGATTATTTGATTATTTGATTAGTGTGTTTTCCATCATTGCTTGTCTAAATATACTTTAAGCTACTTAAACTGGATCAGTAACTAATTACAGTGATTCTATTGTAACTACTGAATATCTACTACTACTGATGATTGTACATATTAGTGTTCAACTATGAGGTTATGCAAAATACTTGCATATGCAGTTTGTTTTATTTTGTACTTTGATTGTGTTTTCTGGTGGTATGGTCATGGGGCCTTGTTTGTGTGTTACCATGGTGATGGATTTTTGGCGCAATTTTGAGGTTTGTGATGGGTGGGGCTAGTGCTATATATTGCACACTTTGTTCACTTGCACTGTTGTCTGGTCTGAGGAAGGGGTCTGCGAACCCCGAAACGTTACCACAATAAAGATTTGAAGGTTTCTGAAACTAAATCCAGTGAGTGCAGTCCTTTATTGGATATAGACTGTATACTTGTTTGACTTTGCACCCTGGTTGATGACTACACAGCATTGGGAGTGCAGACACACACGGAGGATATATATATATATATATATATATATATATTAGAACAACTAATCGGCATAATCGATAATCGATTATGAAAATAGTTGTCAACGAATCTCATAATCGATTAGTTGGTTTGCAATTAGATTGTCTGTGCACAGCACCAGCTGCTTCACTCCAATGAGCTCCTGCACATGGTATTGTGTTTTATGGTTATGCCCTTAGCCTAAAGGACCTCTACAGACATTTTACTTTTCACTTTTTCATGACAGTAAAAGTTTCTGTTTAAGTTTACATCTACTCCTGGCTTATGTGCAACCCAGAAATAAAATAGGAGTCATAATTTGGATTGCTTATATCAAATCAGGTGATTTGGGGCTATGCTTTGTATGATATATTACTGAGCTTGTTATTTACACTTAGTCCTAGAGTGATGGGATTTGTTATATGAATTGATGTGCACTATTATCCGATTGCACAATTATTAGCGGATCGCTTGCTATTGCTGATTATATGTACTGTATATATAAATGTGCAAGGCTGTGTCCTTTTACTGATATATAATCTTTAGCCCTTTTTTTCTTATTATTTTTAATTAATTGAAATATGTACCAAATTCAACCTCCTATAAGTATATATTATTTTAAGAGGGGACTAGATATTTTACCCCTAACCTTATAGCTGGTTATTTACCAGTGCATATAGATATTCAAGATATTTTTATGTTAAAATGAAGTCCAGGCTTACTTTGTTGAGAGGCCCCTTGCATGGGTGGAGAACAAAGCTAAATATCCCACCTTGGTGAAATTGGCAGAACCCTACTTGTGCATCTTGGGCACCTCAACACCACCTGAGCGCCTCCTCTTGAATGCAGACAAAATAGCTTGCAAAAAGAGAGCCAGCCTCAGCCAGGAGCATGTGGACATGTTGACATTTTTGAATGTCAATGCAAAGTTTCTGAAAGAGTGAATAACAGAATGCTATAAACAGTGATAGTTTATCTCTTACTAGTTCTACCTCTTTTCAAACAGTTTGTAGTTTTGTTTAATTATAAAAATGTGCTCTTCTGCTTAAAAAAATTGGACCAACAGTTGTTTTAATGTAAAGTTTTAGTCGGAAGTTTATATTTATAACACTCAGTACATGGATTTTATTTTAAATATAGGAAAAAATGTATTTATTTTTTTATCTGATTAGTCGATTAATCAAAAAAAATAATTGGCCGATTAATTGATTATAAAAAACATAATTTATGCTTACCTGATAAATTCCTTTCTCCTGTAGTGTAGTCAGTCCACGGGTCATCCATTACTTATGGGATATTAACTCCTCCCTAACAGGAAGTGCAAGAGGATCACCCAAGCAGAGCTGCTATATAGCTCCTCCCCTCTACGTCATACCCAGTCATTCGACTGAAAACCAAACGAGAAAGGAGAAACTATAGGGTGCAGTGGTGACTGGAGTATAATTTAAAATTTAGACCTGCCATAAAAAACAGGGCGGGCCGTGGACTGACTACACTACAGGAGAAAGGAATTTATCAGGTAAGCATAAATTATGTTTTCTCCTGTTAAGTGTAGTCAGTCCACGGGTCATCCATTACTTATGGGATACCAATACCAAAGCTAAAGTACACGGATGACAGGAGGGACAGGCAGGATCTTTACACGGAAGGAACCACTGCCTGAAGAACCTTTCTCCCAAAAACAGCCTCAGAAGAAGCAAAAGTGTCAAATTTGTAAAATTTGGAAAAAGTATGAAGAGAAGACCAAGTTGCAGCCTTGCAAATCTGTTCAACAGAGGCCTCATGTCAGACATGTTTAAACAAACTAGCAATTAAACCAGCAAGCTTGGAAAATACTTTTCAAATAAATTTACAAGCAATATAAAAAACGTTACTGTGCCTTTAAGAAGCACACAAAAAACTGTCACAGTTGAAATAACATGAACCGGATTACTTATAGAAACCAAATTTTCACATTAAATTTATTAATTTAGCAAAGGATTGCACCCACTAGCAAATGGATGATTAACCCCTTAATATCAAAAAACGGATAACAATAAAAATATATACGTTTTTTATCACAGTCAAAGCACAGTCTCACAGGTCTGCTGTGACTGATTACCTCCCTCAAAACTAGTTTTGGAGACCCCTGAGCTCTGTAGAGACGTCCTGGATCATGCAGGGAGAACAGGAAGACTTGTGACTGAATTTTTACTGCGCAGTAAAAGCGCCAAAATAGGCCCCTCCCACTCATACTACAACAGTGGGGAAGCTCAGTAAACTGATTTTATTCAAAACAAACGACAGCCATGTGGAAAAATAATGCCCAAAAAAATTTTCACCAAGTACCTCAGAGAAAAAACTATTAACATGCCAGTAAACGTTTTAAATATAAATATATGAGATGTTAATAAAAAGCCTGTTGCTAGTCGCTTTCACTGCAGAGAGGCTATAAGTTATATATATACAGTATTTTCTTAGTGAAGTGCCATTCCCCAGAAATACTTCAGTGCAAGCATACACACATATCAGCCTGATACCAGTTACTACTACTGCATTTAAGGCTGTACTTACATTACATCAGTATTAGCAGTATTTTCTCAGTCAATTCCATTCCTTAGAAAAACATAATTTATGTAAGAACTTACCTGATAAATTCATTTCTTTCATATTAGCAAGAGTCCATGAGCTAGTGACGTATGGGATATACATTCCTACCAGGAGGGGCAAAGTTTCCCAAACCTCAAAATGCCTACAAATACACCCCTCACCACACCCACAATTCAGTTTAACGAATAGCCAAGAAGTGGGGTGATAAAAAAGTGCGAAAGCATATAAAATAAGGAATTGGAATAATTGTGCTTTATACAAAATCAAAACCACCACAAAAAAAGGGCGGGCCTCATGGACTCTTGCTAATATGAAAGAAATGAATTTATCAGGTAAGTTCTTACATAAATTATGTTTTCTTTCATGTAATTAGCAAGAGTCCATGAGCTAGTGACGTATGGGATAATGATTACCCAAGATGTGGATCTTTTCCACACAAGAGTCACTAGAGAGGGAGGGATAAAATAAAGACAGCCAATTCCTGCTGAAAATAATCCACACCCAAAATAAAGTTTAACGAAAAACATAAGCAGAAGATTCAAACTGAAACCGCTGCCTGAAGTACTTTTCTACCAAAAACTGCTTCAGAAGAAGAAAATACATCAAAATGGTAGAATTTAGTAAAAGTATGCAAAGAGGACTAAGTTGCTGCTTTGCAAATCTGATCAACCGAAGCTTCATTCCTTAACGACCAGGAAGTAGAAACTGACCTAGTAGAATGAGCTGTAATTCTCTGAGGCGGAGTTTTACCCGATTTAACATAGGCAAGATGAATTAAAGATTTCAACCAAGATGCCAAAGAAATGGCAGAAGCTTTCTGGCCTTTTCTAGAACCGGAAAAGATAACAAATAGACTAGAAGTCTTTCGGAAAGATTTAGTAGCTTCAACATAATATTTCAAAGCTCTAACAACATCCAAAGAATGCAACGATTTCTCCTTAGAATTCTTAGGATTAGGACATAATGAAGGAACCACAATTTCTCTACTAATGTTGTTGGAATTCACAACTTTAGGTAAAAATTCAAAAGAAGTTCGCAACACCGCCTTATCCTGATGAAAAATCAGAAAAGGAGACTCACAAGAAAGAGCAGATAATTCAGAAACTCTTCTGGCAGAAGAGATGGCCAAAAGGAACAAAACTTTCCAAGAAAGTAATTTAATGTCCAATGAATGCATAGGTTCAAACGGAGGAGCTTGAAGAGCCCCCAGAACCAAATTCAAACTCCAAGGAGGAGAAATTGACTTAATGACAGGTTTTATACGAACCAAAGCTTGTACAAAACAATGAATATCAGGAAGAATAGCAATCTTTCTGTGAAAAAGAACAGAAAGAGCAGAGATTTGTCCTTTCAAGGAACTTGCGGACAAACCTTTATCTAAACCATCCTGAAGAAACTGTAAAATTCTCGGTATTCTAAAAGAATGCCAAGAAAAAAGATGAGAAATACACCAAGAAATATAAGTCTTCCAGACTCTATAATATATCTCTCTAGATACAGATTTACGAGCCTGTAACATAGTATTAATCACAGAGTCAGAGAAACCTCTTTGACCAAGAATCAAGCGTTCAATCTCCATACCTTTAAATTTAAGGATTTCAGATCCTGATGGAAAAAAGGACCTTGTGACAGAAGGTCTGGTCTTAACGGAGTCCACGGTTGGCAAGAGGCCATCCGGACAAGATCCGCATACCAAAACCTGTGAGGCCATGCCGGAGCTACCAGCAGAACAAACGAGCATTCCTTCAGAATCTTGGAGATTACTCTTGGAAGAAGAACTAGAGGCGGAAAGATATAGGCAGGATGATACTTCCAAGGAAGTGATAATGCATCCACTGCCTCCGCCTGAGGATCCCGGGATCTGGACAGATACCTGGGAAGTTTCTTGTTTAGATGGGACGCCATCAAATCTATTTCTGGAAGTTCCCACATTTGAACAATCTGAAGAAATACCTCTGGGTGAAGAGACCATTCGCCCGGATGCAACGTTTGGCGACTGAGATAATCCGCTTCCCAATTGTCTACACCTGGGATATGAACCGCAGAGATTAGACAGGAGCTGGATTCCGCCCAAACCAAAATTCGAGATACTTCTTTCATAGCCAGAGGACTGTGAGTTCCTCCTTGATGATTGATGTATGCCACAGTTGTGACATTGTCTGTCTGAAAACAAATGAACGATTCTCTCTTCAGAAGAGGCCAAAACTGAAGAGCTCTGAAAATTGCACAGAGTTCCAAAATATTGATCGGTAATCTCACCTCCTGAGATTCCCAAACTCCTTGTGCCGTCAGGGATCCCCACACAGCTCCCCAACCTGTGAGACTTGCATCTGTTGAAATTACAGTCCAGGTCGGAAGCACAAAAGAAGCCCCCTGAATTAAACGATGGTGATCTGTCCACCACGTTAGAGAGTGTCGAACAATCGGTTTTAAAGATATTAATTGAGATATCTTTGTGTAATCCTTGCACCATTGATTCAGCATACAAAGCTGAAGAGGTCGCATGTGAAAACGAGCAAAGGGGATCGCGTCCGATGCAGCAGTCATAAGACCTAGAATTTCCATGCATAAGGCTACCGAAGGGAATGATTGTGACTGAAGGTTTCGACAAGCTGCAATCAGTTTTAGACGTCTCTTGTCTGTTAAAGACAGAGTCATGGACACTGAATCTATCTGGAAACCCAGAAAGGTTACCCTTGTCTGAGGAATCAATGAACTTTTTGGTAAATTGATCCTCCAACCATGATCTTGAAGAAACAACACAAGTCGATTCGTATGAAATTCTGCTAAATGTAAAGACTGAGCAAGTACCAAGATATCGTCCAAATAAGGAAATACCACAATACCCTGTTCTCTGATTACAGACAGAAGGGCACCGAGAACCTTTGTAAAAATTCTTGGAGCTGTAGCTAGGCCAAACGGCAGAGCCACAAACTGGTAATGCTTGTCCAGAAAAGAGAATCTCAGGAACCGATAATGATCTGGATGAATCGGAATATGCAGATATGCATCCTGTAAATCTATTGTGGACATATAATTCCCTTGCTGAACAAAAGGCAAGATAGTCCTTACAGTTACCATCTTGAACGTTGGTATCCTTACATAACGATTCAATATTTTTAGATCCAGAACTGGTCTGAAGGAATTCTCCTTCTTTGGTACAATGAAGAGATTTGAATAAAACCCCATCCCCTGTTCCTGAACTGGAACTGGCATAATTACTCCAGTCAACTCTAGATCTGAAACACAATTCAGAAATGCTTGAGCTTTTACTGGATTTACTGGGACACGGGAAAGAAAAAATCTCTTTGCAGGAGGTCTCATCTTGAAACCAATTCTGTACCCTTCTGAAACAATGTTCTGAATCCAAAGATTGTGAACAGAATTGATCCAAATTTCTTTGAAAAAACGTAACCTGCCCCCTACCAGCTGAGCTGGAATGAGGGCCGCACCTTCATGTGGACTTAGAAGCAGGCTTTGCCTTTCTGGCTGGCTTGGATTTATTCCAGATTGGAGATGGTTTCCAAACTGAAACTGCTCCTGAGGATGAAGGATCAGACTTTTGTTCTTTGTTGAAACGAAAACGATTATTAGCCCTGTTTTTACCTTTAGATTTTTTATCCTGTGGTAAAAAAGTTCCTTTCCCACCAGTAACAGTTGAAATAATAGAATCCAACTGAGAACCAAATAATTTGTTACCCTGGAAAGAAATGGAAAGTAGAGTTGATTTAGAAGCCATATCAGCATTCCAAGTCTTAAGCCATAAAGCTCTTCTAGCTAAAATAGCTAGAGACATAAACCTGACATCAACTGTGATAATATCAAAGATGGCATCACAGATAAAATTATTAGCATGCTGCAGAAGAATAATAATATCATGAGAATCATGATGTGTTACTTGTTGCGCTAAAGTTTCCAACCAAAAAGTTGAAGCTGCAGCAACATCAGCCAAAGATATAGCAGGTCTAAGAAGATTACCTGAACACAGATAAGCTTTTCTTAGAAAAGATTCAATTTTCCTATCTAAAGGATCCTTAAACGAAGTACCATCTGACGTAGGAATAGTAGTACGTTTAGCAAGGGTAGAAATAGCCCCATCAACTTTAGGGATTTTGTCCCAAAATTCTAATCTGTCAGACGGCACAGGATATAATTGCTTAAAACGTTTAGAAGGAGTAAATGAATTACCCAATTTATCCCATTCTTTGGAAATTACTGCAGAAATAGCATTAGGAACAGGAAAAACTTCTGGAATAACCACAGGAGATTTAAATACCTTATCCAAACGTTTAGAATTAGTATCAAGAGGACCAGAATCCTCTATTTCTAAAGCAATTAGAACTTCTTTAAGTAAAGAACGAATAAAATCCATTTTAAATAAATATGAGGATTTATCAGCATCAACCTCTGAGACAGAATCCTCTGAACCAGAAGAGTCATCAGAATCAGAATGATGATGTTCATTTAAAAATTCATCTGTAGGGAGAGAAGTTTTAAAAGATTTTTTACGTTTACTAGAAGGAAAAAAAACAGACATAGCCTTCTTTATGGATTCAGAAACAAAATCTCTTATGTTATCAGGAACATTCTGCACCTTAGATGTTGAAGGAACTGCAACAGGCAATGGTACTTTACTAAAGGAAATATTATCTGCATTAACAAGTTTGTCATGACAATCAATACAAACAACAGCTGGAGGAATAGCTACCAAAAGTTTACAGCAGATACACTTAGCTTTGGTAGATCCAGCACTAGACAGCGATTTTCCTGTAGTATCTTCTGACTCAGATGCAACGTGAGACATCTTGCAATATGTAAGAGAAAAAACAACATATAAAGCAAAATTGATCAAATTCCTTAAATGACAGTTTCAGGAATGGGAAAAAATGCCAAAGAACAAGCTTCTAGCAACCAGAAGCAATAAAAAATGAAACTTAAATAATGTGGAGACAAAAGCGACGCCCATATTTTTTAGCGCCAAATAAGACGCCCACATTATTTGGCGCCTAAATGCTTTTGGCGCCAAAAATGACGCCACATCCGGAACGCCGACATTTTTTGGCGCAAAATAACGTCAAAAAATGACGCAACTTCCGGCGACACGTATGACGCCGGAAACGGAAAAGAATTTTTGCGCCAAAAAAGTCTGCGCCAAGAATGACGCAATAAAATGAAGCATTTTCAGCCCCCGCGAGCCTAACAGCCCACAGGGAAAAAGAGTCAAATTTTTGAAGGTAAGAAAAAATGATTAAATCAAATGCATTATCCCAAATATGAAACTGACTGTCTGAAAAATAAGGAAAGTTGAACATTCTGAGTCAAGGCAAATAAATGTTTGAATACATATATTTAGAACTTTATAAACAAAGTGCCCAACCATAGCTTAGAGTGTCACAGAAAATAAGATTTACTTACCCCAGGACACTCATCTACATGTTTGTAGAAAGCCAAACCAGTACTGAAACGAGAATCAGCAGAGGTAATGGTATATATAAGAGTATATCGTCGATCTGAAAAGGGAGGTAAGAGATGAATCTCTACGACCGATAACAGAGAACCTATGAAATAGACCCCGTAGAAGGAGATCACTGCATTCAAATAGGCAATACTCTCCTCACATCCCTCTGACATTCACTGCACGCTGAGAGGAAAACCGGGCTCCAACTTGCTGCGGAGCGCATATCAACGTAGAATCTTAGCACAAACTTACTTCACCACCTCCATCGGAGGCAAAGTTTGTAAAACTGAATTGTGGGTGTGGTGAGGGGTGTATTTGTAGGCATTTTGAGGTTTGGGAAACTTTGCCCCTCCTGGTAGGAATGTATATCCCATACGTCACTTGCTCATGGACTCTTGCTAATTACATGAAAGAAATAATATACTGCAACATACCTCCTTGCAGGTGAACCCTGCCCGCTGTCCCCTGTTCTGAAGTTACCTCGCTCCTCAGAATGGCCGAGAACAGCAAATGGATCTTAGTTACGTCCGCTAAGATCATACACAACTCAGGTAGATTCTTCTTCTAATGCTGCCTGAGAAAAAACAACACACTCCGGTGCTGTTTAAAATAACAAACTTTTGATTGAAGAAATAAAAACTAATTTTAATAACCACAGTCCTCTCACACATCCTATCTATTAGTTAGGTGCAAGAGAATGACTGGGTATGACGTAGACGGGAGGAGCTATATAGCAGCTCTGCTTGGGTGATCCTCTTGCACTTCCTGTTAGGGAGGAGTTAATATCCCATAAGTAATGGATGACCCGTGGACTGACTACACTTAACAGGAGAAATAATCGTTAGTTGCAGCATATATATATATATATATATATATATATATATATATATATATATATATATATATATATATATACTGTATATATATATATATATATATATATATATATATATATATATATATATTATAATACAACATTTATAATCCCACTCGGTATCTTCTGCACAGCAGTGTGTGCAACAATGTTTTTCTTTGTGACAAACACAGCTGTAATATAGTTCTCAGGATACATTCACCATCATTAGCCTACCTAAGTATGCTTTCATGGAAGAGAGCTAGGTTTCAACAAAAAGTACCAAAAGAAAAGTAAATATTGAAAATAAGTTAGAATTCATTTTTTTAAAAATAAAAATGGCAGACTATCTGAATCATGAAGGTTCAATTTGGATTTCCACGTCCCTTTAATATGCACAGGGTGTTCATGCTTACAATGTAAAGCCACTGCACTAAATGTAGCACCTGACCTTCCTTAATGTTTTATTGTAATCTGGTTTTCTAATGTGTTATTTACTACATATACAATGCAGAAACAATTACTATATACATATGTATAACCATTTACATAAAAAAGTCAACTTTTGCGTGCAACTTATTCAGTTACCTGCAATTGCTGCAGCGGATGGATCACACTGTGCCAGAGTGAGGCGCATCTGTGACAAAACATACTCCTTTTCCAGGTCCTGCAACTCTAAGATATCAATCTGCCGGCCTGCTGTTAAAGAGCACAATTGGAATTTTAAAATTTGAATCAAGTACTGTGTGAAAAACAGAAGTGCATCTTATACATTTCAAACAATTGTACAAACTTACTGGGTATGATGGGCGATTCTCCATCATGGGTTCTCTTGGGAGATGCTCCTGGGCGTTCATACTTAAAAAAAACAATGAACAGAATTTTTTTTTTTTGAGTATTTAATGAAAAAGTGTTGCTGACTTGCTTACTGGCAAATCAAGATGGATTTTTTTTTACAAAAAGTTTACCACCAAGGTTCTATTTTTTTTTTTTTTTTTTTAAGTTTTGTCATATTTTATGCACAGATTTTGTTCAGTATATTTGCATGTCCTCTGTATTATTACTCTATTTTTAGATCCTTTATATGAACTATATCCAGTAAGAGAAATACTTTTAGACCTCTTAATTGGTCGTGTGCTTCAACTAAGTGATCAAATGTATTAGCATCTCAATAGGATACTCCATAAATAGGGAGTATCATAGAAAGGTATGCCCTAAACTAGAAAATGGTGTGACAAAAGGGACATTTTTATTGTTTATATTGATTTGTTTTAAAACTTTCAGTGCTGAGATATTTGAAACCCAAAATGCATATACATATACAATATATATACAATATATATATATATATATATATATATATATATATATATATATATATATATATATATATATATATATATATATATATATATATATATGTGTAACACTACTCCTAAAAGTGAATCTGGGTGCAAAAATGAAATGAATATTGTTGCAAACAAATGCACTCAAGTCAAAAAACAAAAATGTATTGATGTTTCGGGGTTCACAGACCCCTTCATCAGAATATGAATATGAAAATATATATATATATATATATATATATATATATATATATATATATCAGGGGCGTGCACTCATAGGAGGCAGGGGAGGCAGTGCCTACCCTGCCATATGTGGCCAAAGCTTAATTAAATTTTAATAAAAAAAAAATGTCCCCAAAAAAATAATTTTCCACCATGTAATGCTATGGAGAGGCAGGTACAGGAACGCTTCTCTCCATTGCAGTACATGGGTCAAAGGAAAAGCTGTGCTGCAGCGCCACCTGTGTTCTGTCAATATATTAGCAGCAAAAATTGGGACTAATAGGAGGCACCCCTCTTGATGCCTCCTAGCAAGTAAAGTAGTATTCTACATCTCTTGTGATTCACAAATTGTGTTCAGATACAACTCATTAACAGGGGGGGGGGGGGGGGCAGTAAGTGAGCATAACCCAAACAGAAGAGTAAAGTAGTATTCTACATCTCTTGTGATTCCCACATTGTGTTCAGATACAGCTCATTAACAGGGGGGGACAGTAAGTGAGCATAACCTAATACTGACAGGAAGTCAAAGGGTCAATTCAAATTTAAATCCATAATTTAAAGCCCAGAGTTTGAAGTTAAAGGGACACTAAACCCAAACATTTTCTTTTGTGATTCAGACAAAGCATGCAATTTTAAGCAACTTTCTAATTTACTCCTATTATCAAATTTTCTTCATTCTCTTGGTATCTTTATTTGAAATGCAAGAATGTACGTTTAGATGCCGGCCCATTTTTGATGAATAACCTGGGTTATTCTTGCTGATTGGTGGATAAATTCATCCACCAATAAAAAGTGCTGTCCAGAGTCCTGAACCAAAAAAAGACGCTTAGATGCCTTCTTTTTCAAATAAAGATAGCAAGTGAATGAAGAAAAATTGATAATAGGAGTAAATTAGAAAGTTGCTTAAAATTGCATGCTGTATCTGAATCATGAAAGATAAAATTTGGGTTCAGTGTCCCTTTAAGTGTGCAGTGTCCACATTATTTAAATTAAAGTTTTTGACATTGAATATTGCTAAGCCTCCCTTTTTCATGGTTATTTGATTTAATTAGGTACAAACTCCATATATGTTATGTCTGTTCAGTCAGAGGATGCAGTATCTATTTTTATTTTTCTCTGTGTCTGCTGTTAACTTGTAATTCACAAATCAATTGAAAGCTGTTGCATTCTGTTTTTAATATGTGCTGCTTTTATACAAGTTTATATTAATAAAAAGGAGATAATGAGTCATTTAAAAAATATATGTAATTATTGCAGTTGTTACATGTTTTTAGAAATAAGGCCACTGTAAAGTAACTGGTTAAACACATAGTCAAAGGGAGACATTTAAAATTAAACTTTCATGATTGAGGTAGAGCATGCTATTTTAATAGACTTTTCTAGTTATTTATATTTTGAGAATTAGCATCAACTGTTACTGGCCCCATGTCAGCAAATCAAATTAGTTTATGAAAGGAACATGAAATTCATAATTACATTTCCATCATTCAGATAGAAATTGCACAAAAAAAAAAAGAACAAAACTTTCTATTTTACTTTTATTATTATATACTTCATTATTTTGGTATCCTTTGGTGTCCTTTGTTGAAGAGCATACCTAAGTGGGACGTGCGTTTCTTGAACACCATATTGCAGCAGCTGTGTTGGCAGTATTGATAACTTGTCCTTTGTGTTAAACTTGTATGGTAAATTATTTCTATTTTTACAATACAGTAGTGAGTAGAGAAGAGATTGTGCATCATTCTAATTGCTTAATAACTGGCACTGTGCCACAGAATTGTGTGAGTGTATGTGAGCAGAGTGTGTGTGGGTTGTCAGTGAGCAGAGCATGTGTGCTTTATTCTCCAGGTAATCAATACATTTCCGATGAGCTGGTGCTTTAGTGCAGTGTTTCTAAACAATGGTCCTCAGGTACCCCCAACAGGCCATGTTTTCATTATAGCTGAATCAGTGCACAGGTGAAGTAATCAGCTGATCAGTAACTCAGTGGTTACTAACTTGCTCTCACCCATCACCTGATTATGTCACCTGTGCACTGGTTCAGCTATCATTTAAACCTGCCCTGTTGGGGGTACTTGCGGCCCTCTGTACATGTGTTTCTCCGGCGTATCATATCTAGTGCCTCACCAGCCTCTGACCTCACTGCACGTCACTGATATATATATATATATATATATATACACACACACACACACATACACACACACACACACACACATACACCAGATAGCGCACTCTCACTCGCCAACAAAACTCAGGACCAGGGTGCTCAAAAAATATTCATCAAAGTCCAATAATCAGCACTCTCTGGATTTACACACAGCAAATTTAATAGGCAGTGACGTTTCGGGGCATTCATTAATTTCTGATATATATTTTTTCTTTATATGTATATAATATTCATTTTATTTGCTTAATCTTTTTTGTTTTTATACATATATATTTTTTACCCCTTGTTAATATAGTAATTTATTTCCTTTTCACATGTAGACTGGTGGTATATATATATATATATATATATATATATATATATATATATATATATATATATATATATATATATTTTTTTTTTTTTTTCATTATATGATTAGGGTTTAATGTATTGCCATCTATTTGCTTAGCCCTTTATGTAAAAATCACCTATCTCCTCTAAGCTATAAACATATGTTTTTATTTCTCAGTTTTCTAATATGTAATTATGTAATTGTTACTATTTTAGATTCTTTATTTTATTTCATTTTTGTATTTCCTTATTTTGTGCTTAGAATTATATATTGTTATGATATGTGTTTTGGAATATATAGACAATTGTACTAGTTTTAGGTATATAAAAGTCTTATGTCTTTGTATTTAGGATGAATGACTCATTTGCAACAAATTACCCTGTCACTTCATCTGCAGGTGTAGATAAGGGTTTTGGCTGTTGCATTTAAGTTCACTCACACCTTGAACTCATCACCTCTGATGAAGCGCATGTACGCATGCGCGAAACGTGTCAGGTGTTAAGGCTTTGCTCTCACCTTTTGTACTAGCACCTTTGCTCAATAAACCTTTGTTGAACCAGCCTTCGATGATTTTTTAGCCGCCTTTGTCCTTTTTGGGGATTATATATATATATATTCACGATTTTTTGCGGTTTCGGTTTTAAACAGCGATTAATTGCAGCGATTTAAAAACCGCGAGAGGCCGCAATTTTTTGCTAACTCAGAGACTCTTCGAGCCGAGGAAATAGCCATCAAAGATAGAACTTTCCAAGATAAAAGCTTAATATCAATGGAATGAAGGGGTTCAAACGGAACACCTTGAAGAACTTTAAGAACCAAGTTTAAGCTCCACGGAGGAGCAACAGTCTTAAACACAGGCTTAATCCTAGCCAAAGCCTGACAAAAAGCCTGGACGTCTGGATTCTCTGCCAGACGTTTGTGAAAAAGAATAGACAGAGCAGAAATCTGTCCCTTTAACGAACTAGCAGATAAGCCCTTTTCTAAACCCTCTTGTAGAAAGGACAATATCCTAGGAATCCTAACCTTACTCCATGAGTAACTCTTGGATTCGCACCAATATAAATATTTACTCCATATCTTATGGTAAATTTTTCTGGTAACAGGCTTCCGTGCCTGTATTAAGTTATCAATAACTGACTCCGAGAAGCCACGCTTTGATAGGATCAAGCGTTCAATCTCCATGCAGTCAGCCTCAGAGAAATTAGATTTGGATGGTTGAAAGGACCTTGTATTAGAAGGTCCTGCCTCAGAGGCAGAGACCAAGGTGGACAGGACGACATGTCCACTAGGTCTGCATACCAGGTCCTGCGTGGCCACGCAGGCGCTATCAGAATCACCGATGCTCTCTCCTGTTAGATCTTGGCAATCAGTCGAGGCAGCAGCGGAAACTGTGGGAACACATAAGCCATTTTGAAAACCCAAGGGGCTGCTAGAGAATCCATCAGCGCCGCTCCCGGGTCCCTGGACCCGTAACAAGGAAGCTTGGCGTTCTGGCGAGACGCCATGAGATCCAGTTCTGGTTTGCCCCAACGATGAACCAGCTGAACGAACACCTCCGGATTAAGTTCCCATTCTCCCGGATGAAAAGTCTGGCGACTTAAAAAGTCCGCCTCCCAGTTCTCCACGCCTGGAATGTAAATCGCTGACAGGTGGCAAGAGTGAGACTCTGCCCAGCGAATTATCTTTGAGACTTCCAACATCGCTAGGGAACTCTCATGCCCCAATAAGTTTTATCACCAAAGTACCTCACAAAAACGATTAAACATGCCAGCAAACGTTTTTTCAAGCTTCATTTTTAAAAAAAATATGTATTTCTATTGATAAGCCTGATACCAGTCACTACTACTGCATTTAAGGCTCATTACATTACTTCAGTATTAACAGCATTTTCTTAGTCAAATGCCATTCCTTAGAAAATTACTTTACTGCATATACATAATCAGCCTGATACCAGTCGCTTCCACTGCATTTAAGGCTGTACTTACATTACTTCGGTATCAGCAGTATTTTCTTAGTCAATTCCATTCCTTAGAAAAATATTTTACTGCACATACCTCATTTGCAGGATACCCCGCACGCTATTCCCTTTCTGAAGTTACCCCACTCCTCAGAATGTGCGAGAACAGCCAGTGGATCTTAGTTACTTCTGCTAAGATCGTAGAAAACGCAGGCAGATTCTTCTTCCAAATACTGCCTGAGAAAAAAACAGCACACTCCGGTGCCATTTAAAAATAACAAACTTTTGATTGAAGAAATAATTAAGTATAAAACACCACTCTCCTCTCACGACCTCCATCTATGTTGAGGGTTGAAAGAGAATGACTGGATATGACGTGAGGGGAGGAGCTGTGTGGCAGCTCTGCTTTGGGTGATCCTCTTGCAGCTTCCTGTTGGGAGGGGAATGTGTCCCATAAGTAATGGATGACCCATGGACTGAATACACTTAACAAGAGAAACTATACTCATCTATCCGATGATCTGCTTATGCCTCTGGCTTCTTAACTCTTCTTCCTTCAGGCCATGTTGGCCCTAGTCCCGCCAAGGAGTTCTTATCAGCTCCCAAACTCCTTTAACACAATTGCTTCTTTGCCTCTTTAGTGTCCTCTCAAAACCTTTTTCCGATTTTTCATGTCTTCCTTCTTTTCTCAGGCACCTTGTCCCATCTTTTCTGTAAGGGCAATCTGAACTGCTCCTCTTTTCCTGTGGGTGAATGTTGCTGTTGTTGATGCACTGGTAAATCAATCTTCAGCTTTCTACATATTTCAGGTATTTCTTCTGGGTCTTTGATGGTTAACAACCTATTTTCCCAAGTAATAAGCAGAGAAAACGGGAAGCCACATCTATATGGTATTTGAGCTTTCATTAGTTGCGCTGTTAGGGGCCTGAGTGCACCCCGTCTCTGCAAAGTCCTCGTACACAAATCTTGGAAGAATTGCACCACATTTCCCTGATGTTTAAATGTAGGATTTCTTCGTGCTGCCGCTAAAATTTCCTCCTTTTCCTGATATCTAAGCATCCTGATAATGATGTCACGTGGAGGGTCATCTCCCTTAGGCTTAGGTCGTAGGGCCCTGTATGCCCTTTCCATTTGAAATCTGTGCGCTTCCTCAGTGCCCGTTATGCCTTGAAACAAGGAAAGCAGATATGTATTTAACTCTTTCTGGGTCACCGACTCTGGCACACCTTTCAACCGTATGTTACACCGGCGACTCCGGTACTCCAAATCCTCCAATTTATCATATATTTCCTCTATATCATGTTGATGAGCACTTGTATGATTCAAGACCACATTTAACCCTTCTGCTAAGGCCTCACCGTTTTCTTCAAGAGAGTTCACTCTGGTTCCTATTTCTCCCAACTCTCGTTTAAATTCTGACAAACTGCTAGCAACCGTGTTCTGCAACATTTCCATTTTTTCAAGAAGCTTTTCAAAATTTATGGATATGTCTTGTTTCGACACCAAGTTATGTAAATCTGCTTTTGTTAATGGCGTCAACCTGTCTGCTTCTTTTGAGTGCCCTGCAGCAACTTCCTGTTCCCCATCTGCTCTAGGTGACTGCTGCTCTTGGGATTTATCTCCTCTACTAGTTTTGAAAAAAATGGGAGCAGTGGTTTGTTTACTTCCTATGCTAGTTTTGGAGCTTCTTTTAGTTGCCATTTTAAACACTGTTGATCCTATAGTCCCCCTTTCTTACAATAGATTGTCTGGAGCTGCTTGAGCTGCTGTGATTCTGTTTATATAGTTTACTAAAGTCACTGTCCTTTTACTGTAAGAAAAGGTCCCTTATCAGAATGTTACACTCTTGCTCTTTCTGATTTAATAAAAGTCCTTTGCATAGAACTGTTGCCTTACTTTTAATGTTCTTATAAGCTTGTCTTGACTCAGACAGAGGGTCTTATGTTTTGTTAGAGAAGCACGATTATACTGCTCTCTCCCCTTGCTCAAGTCTCTGAGTTCAAGCTCTGTTTTCTGATAGAGGTTATTTCCTTTACTATCTGTCGGTGGAGGGATAATGCTTCAGGGCCTCTGCTGTTATCGTTATTTTTGCACCCCTCTTCACTACCATGTGATCCCTTTAGGCTATGCCACTTCTTATCTTCACTTTCATGACCCCTTTAGAGAGTGACCTGTCCTAAACTTCATTTGTCCGGTCTTACCCTCTGCTTGCCCCTCTCTGTTGGTGACCTCTCATTTCTGACAATCGGGTAGTCCGCGGTCTGAGCCGCGCCACGTGGGCTTCCGGCATTTACTTGCGCTGGCCTTTCTATGCCGCTCCGTCTGTTCCACTCTTTTAGCAGGTGCAACTCCTCCCGGCTTCTTTTAATTTCAGCTCCAATTGCTCCCCATAAACTCCAGTGAGCAGTTTGTAGGTTGGGGATCCTATTTGCTATTCTTAATAGCCCATTGCAGTCTTGATGCTCTCTGTACTGCCTGGAGCTCCGCTATTAAGCAGCCATTTCTTGGCTTCCCCCAACTTCACTTTTAAATGGGCAAACAAGTATATTAAATATCTAGGAATAAATATCACAGCTAATGTCAATAGTCTATCAGCACAACTATAAACCCCTAATGACTCAGATAAAACAACATATGACTAAATGGTCCAGATACAAAATCTCATTACTGGGAAGAATTGTAGCAACTAAAATGACGACCCTGCCGGGACTGCTATATCTCTTTAGATCATTACCTGTCTCAATCCCAATTACAGACCTTAATAACTTACAAAGGGACATACAAAGCCTTCATATGGAATAATAAAAGAGCGAGGATCAACAAACAAATATTAACCAGACACAGATCAGGGGGAGGGTGGGTCTTCCGCACTTGGTCTCATACTATAATGCGGCCAGAATGGCACAAACTGCCCTGTGGCATAATAGATCAGGGGATATCCAATGTATACAACTAGAAGCGGACATAATGGGAATAGATGACATAGCCAAACTTCTATGGACGACTAAGACAAATAGACCGCAGACGGGGAGAAATTACATAGCTATTGCGCATACCTTGTACATATGGGATAGAACACCACTAAACTTTTCCCACTATTAAATAGCAAATCGACAGTTACACCACTGATAGATCTAAACTCCTCAGATATAGTACAAGGTAAATGGATAAACAGAAGTTTGTATAGAATAGCCGACACAATCGTCAATGGTAAGTTCCTCTCAATACATCAATATAATGAGCTTGACCCATCTGACCACAACACATGGTTTCACTACTTTCAATTGAGATCTAGAGTAGCAGAGATTATGGGAAAAACACTCACACATAGATCCACTCCATTTGAAACTCTGTCAAAAGGAAATTTATGCTTACCTGATAAATTTATTTATTTTACGATATGACGAGTCCATGGATTTCATCCTTACTTATGGGATATCGCCTCCTGGTCAGCAGGAGGTGGCAAAGAGCACCACAGCAGAGCTGTATCTATAGCTCCTCCCTTCCCTCCCACTCCAGTCATTTGACCGAATTTAGGAAGAGAAAGGAAAAGCCAAGGTGCAGAGGTGACTGAAGTTTAATAAAAAATAAAGACCTGTCTTAGAAAATGACAGGGTGGGCCGTGGACTCGTTATATCATAAAAGAAATCAATTTATCAGGTAAGCATAAATTTCCTTTTCTTTTACAAGATATGACGAGTCCACGGATTTCATCCTTACTTATGGGATAAAATACCAAAGCTATAGGACACGGATGAAAGGGACAAGAAAGGAACCTAAACGGAAGGCACCACTGCTTTAAAGGGATACTAAACCTAATTTTTTTCTTTCATGATTCAGATAGAGCATGAGATTTTAAGTAACTTTCTTATTTACTCCTATTATCAATTTTTCTTTGTTCTCATGCTATCTTGATTTGAAAAAGCAGTACTGTAAGCTTTAGAGCCAGCCCATTTTTTGAAACGCCTGCTTTCCGAAAATCAAGCGTTTCTAGCCAGACCCAGAAAAACTCTTCCTTCGCACCCGGAATAGAAGTAAATGTGGCATGCAAATCTGCCCAACAGCAAGGCAGTTCACCAGGTTTGAGGTGCCTCACATAGCCCTGTGGAAAGAAAAATAGGCCTACATAGTTAGGGCAGCATAAATTACATGGGAGGCACAGTGAGAATTATGTCCCACAAGTTCCCATTACTCTAAAGCCACCACTGCCCTACTAAAGAGACAAATGTGGACTACGGCTACACCCTAGTACAAAGCAGCACAATCTTGCACTACTTAAAAAAAGACAAAAAGATTCTTCAAGCAAGATTTTAACACCTAACTTTACCATTTCCTTGCTCTAACATAGGCAAAGAGAATGACTAGGGTGGGAGGGAAGGGAGGTGATATTTAACAGCTTTGCTATGGTGTTCTTTGCCGCCTCCTACTGGGCAGGAGTGATATTCCCAATAGTAATTAGATGATCTGTGGACTCATCGTGTCATTGGAAAGAAAGCAGTACAAAGCCAGGTATCAAAGAAGAGGGTTCAGGAATGTACAAAAGTCAGGGTCTTAGCAAAAGGGTCAGGCAGAAAGCATAATCCAGAAACTTTGCCAGGGTCAAGATCAAGATAACAGGCCAGGAACAAGAATGCTTCAGTCTTCATGATAATAAAGCACTGAATGAGAGTCTGAAATGATCTTTAAACACCTCCCATTCAGTCTTCATGCCAGGAACAAGACCAAAGTCACTTCTAGGCCGCCAGAATATAAAAAGGAGCTAGGATTGTGCTTAGGCCAACAAAGACCACAAATAAACTAAGTAGGTCATCCAGAGAGCCAGCCGCGCTAAGCCAACATTACTTAGAGTGGCCCCTGGCTCTGACAGTATCAGATCCTCCAGCAACAGCGTGACTCCTGAAAACAGCCTCACCTATAACAAAACCTGCGGTAAGTGCAGAACGGCTTTGGACGCACCTGTAGGTCTGACAACTGTATGGATAGTGTTAGTATGGAGACTATTTCATTTTGACCACTTTCATATAGCTGGTTTTGCGTAATGGCTTTTTTCTTGCCATACAGGGTAAATTCATGCAAAGTTCTGAAAATGGTTCACTAGTATACATTTATTACAGTCTCAGTCCACTGAACTCCATAGCTCCTTTAAGACTATTTGTAGCCTCCTTGGCTTCCCTCACAAATAACCTCGTTACTTGGTTACTGAGTTTTTAAGGATGACCCAGTAGTGTCTGGGTGGTGTGATGTAGCCTCCAATTAGTGCTAATTGTGATGACCAAACACTTTGATATTACATTGCACCCATTTCCTAACTGATGCAGTTTGAATATTCTCTCTCTTAAGGTAGTAGAATGATGCTCTTTATTCATCAAGGACAAAGATTTTCTTCAGATGAACAGCCTGTCCAACAATCCTCACCCCAAGTAGGACTTTTTGCCGGAGAAAAATTCTGGTGTCACAGGTAGATGTCAATTGATAGGTAATTGTGTTGCCTTTAGAGTAAACATGAAGCTTCCAGAGCAAACTGCATATTTTTAGTTTAAACAATTGTTTCCCAACATAAAACCAATGTCAACTTAAAAGGGACTTTAAATCCACAATTTTTCTTTTGAAATACAGATAGAGCATGCAATTTTAAGCAACTTTATTTACTTCTATTATCAAATTTATTTTGGTCTCTTGTTGAAAAAGCAGTGACGTATGCTTAGGAGCCGGCACATTTCTGGAGCACTATATGGCAGTTTTGCAAGAGCACTAGATGGCAGCACTATTTTCTGCCATGTAGTCCTTCAGATGCCTACCTAGGTATCTCTTCAACAAAGAATATAAGAACAAAGCAAATTTGGTAATAGAAGTAAATTAGAAACTTTTTAAAAATGGTATGCTCTGTCTGAATAACAAAAGAACATTTTTGGGTTTCATATCCCTTTAAATTATTTTTGAGATGAAAGGTTTTCAGATAAAAGTTATCACAGAACAAAAGTTCTATAGGCAATTTCTCAGTAAAATGTTATAATTGTTCAAGGATCTGAGCGCACACATACAATTCCAAACTCAAATTTAGAATTCATTCTACTTTTCAAAAATTAGGATTATTTTCCTATGCTTTAAAATAAATAAATAAAAAAATACAAATAGTAATAGAAAATTGTAAGTTGACACTTTACTGTTCGTTACTTTCAACCATATTACGGATTTATCATTTTATATTAGATAAGTGTTTAATGCCCCTATAAAATCCTATCAATTGACTCTTCAAAAAGTGATTCCAAGACAAAAATTCAAATTTAAAAATTTGCATGTTCTATCTGAATCATAAATGTTTAATTTTGACTTTGTCACTTTAAGGTATTTCCTAGAAAATCTGCTCAAGCTTAAAATGATTCATACCACAGCTCCTGAGGCAGGTTGCACGAGCCACGCATATTCAGGACGGATCAAGCGCAGGCAATTCAGACATGCTAGATAAGCATTCACTTGTTTCTGAAGTCCACGTAAGGTTCGAACTTCCCTACCAAGGCGCATCCCATATTCAAACATCACAGTGCCAGCTGGAGAGAAAGGGGTGAGGACTTGTTAGAAAAAGATGCAATATTGTAAATAAAATGTAAGAAAGGGAAAAAGCCGTATTTACCTTTACGATAGTTGTGCCTATTTATATGGAACGCATATAACAGCTCATAATAATTGTGGGTCATTAGATCGACAGCACGAGCACGAGATTCAATGATACCTACAACCTGAGATAGCAAACATTAGGTAAAGGGGTAAAAATCTTTTCAAACAGGGCTAGTTTACAGCAACACAAAGGCGATAAATCATTTCAACACTTACCTCATTTTGTAAGTTCACATATGGAAATTCAACAAGATCTTGAAGCTGAGAACGTTCACACAGAACCACAACTAGTTGGCGCAAACAGTCTAATTGCCTGTCAAATAAAATTGATTGCCATTACAAAACCGATATGCAGGTAAACGATAGAACATAATGAAACATAAAAAACTAAAAAATGCACATAAATGTTGAAGAGAAGCATTTTTGCAAGAAAAATCTACCAGCTAACCTTCTAGTAAAAGTAATGACTGTTTCAGTGAAAACAATTAGTGTGCATTTTGCATTTGCCCAGTGCACTGTGGCTCAGAGATCTGGGATTGGCATGTGTATGATACAATATATGCTCTCTTGGCAGGCACCGTTTGTATGCTGGTGCACAAAGCATATGAACTGAACAGGAAACGCTATTATTGCAATAATGCTAACTTCACCAGAAACAGTTTTTGATAATACACATGTATTGCACAATACTATTTAAAATGAAATTGCTCTTATTCACATTTAATTTTTTAGTTTTCTGGCTTTAATATTCATTAATCCAACTTTAATCAAATGTTTATACAAGTGTAGCCACAATATTAAACAGCTGCTTATTTTTATACTAATAGGCAGATCAAGGGAAAAGATAGAAGGATCTTTTAAATGAAAAAGAGATGTAAAATGATTGTTTTAAGACAACAGGATATCCTAAAACTATACCAGAGTAGTGGAGCTGAGCTACCGAATACAGAAAATGTAAAACAGTAGAATGTAGTTTGAAATTATTATTACAATCAAATCTTAATTGCAGGTAACTTAGTGATTTACACAGTTAAAATACCCTACACATAAATTACCTGCCCTGATCTGGTATCTGAGTTAATGCATCATATGCATGGCTGTTGTGTCCCATATCCAAGTGATGTTTAAAAATACGGGTCCTCAGGGCAGCCTAAAGAAAGCATAATATATTCACACATGCAACAGGAAATCCAAAAAGAGGGCAGTAAGAGAAGACATTTATGAGATCCTACCTCACTTCGCCGGTCATCTATAGCTTCAGTTATAGCCAAAGTAGACAACTGGATTACCAACTCTGGCAGCCCTACATCTTCCAGCAAATGTAACACCTAAAAACAAAATACATGACGTAACAGCTTTAAAAAAAACAGAGATTTGCCTCCTAAATATAACTTCCCAAAGTCAGCATTACAATGGAAATTGGAACCCATGTTATGACACTGATTTCTATTAGTTTGTGGACAACATATGACATAAGCAATAGTTTTAATGTATAATATACATTATTGAAGGCCCTACCCTGTTATAATACTGAAGTCTAGGTGAGGACCCAAGTTCCCCATCTTCCACATGGATTAATTTCTCCAAAAATTCTTCACGTTCTACTTCAGATGCAGCATGTGAGAAGCATTCTAGAGCCTGCAGAAATGCAAAGCAAAAATGTGTTAAAGGGACACTAAAGAAAAAATTAAAAATCTCATGATTCTGATAGAACTTGCATTAAAAAAAAAACCCTAAAAAAAACCCCAAACTTTCCAATTTGCTTTCATTATCAAACTGTGCATATGAGTCTGATTCACTGACAGCTGTCACATGATACAGGACACAGGGAAATGCAATTTCGAAATTTATAATAATAAAAAAAAAAAAATATACGCTCCTCATTTGATATTCAGCGTGTTATTGCACTGTTTTTTATTGTGCATTTGTTGATTATGCAATTATACTGTATTTAATGGTCCATTAAAATATTTAAATCTAAAACGTTACAACTGCTCTACTAGCCCGGAATTTGATCTTAGGAACAACTTGTTACCATTTAAAAGCTATACTACATTTACAATTTAATTTCTCCAAAATTCTTATTGGTTAAAAAGATAGATAATCCCCTTTTTACCCATTCCACCAGTCTTACATAACCAACACAGTTATATTAAATATACTTTTTACCTCTGTGGCCATTTTCCTTTAATCCATTTTTTATTAATTACAAAGATATAGCCTTTACAAATCCCTTATAGTGGTGGTGGGGGGAAATAATCTCACCTTGTGCCCTTCTCCTGTGACTAGGTAACATTGTGCCATCATAAAATGACAAGACCCCACATTCACTTGACACCATGGTTGCAGCAGACAGACATATTCCTAGTATAAAAAAAAAAGGAAAGGGTTTTATACCATAACTAACAAAATAAATCAAACATTAAATATTCAGATCCTACCTGCAGCTGTGTATATTGACAACTTCGCATCAAGCACTCCGCAAACAAAAAACCTGGGTTACTAGGCCATCTTTATTATTAAAATTGTTAAGGAAGAAGCTTATTATTTATAAATTAAGCACACATTATTAAAGAGGCAATAAAATTTTCCCCCAGAGTAACTAGATAAGATATTGCAAGGGTTGACAAATTCCCAAAAATAAAAAAAGCCTTGAAAGAAAGGTCTATGTAGATTAAAAAAAAAAAGTTTGCAAAAGGTGTGAAATTCTAAAACCCCTCATTACAACAAGTAAGCAGCATACTGTGGTGTGTATGTTAGACCATAACACAAAACATGGGGATACAGTTATTAAAAAAGGCATTAAAAACTTTAGTAACTAAATAGCTCTCCAATTTAAATAAATATGCACAAATCCTATACAGAAAGGCTTCCCAAATCCTATATACTACAGTACCTAAAAAATGTTTTGACTCAAAGTTCAGTGGGAAATAGTTTAGTCCACCCAGAAAAGAAAAAATAATCCAAAATATTTTACTAAACCTTCAGCAGTCCTGATAACAGATTGTAGTATGGACGTAATTACCACTGCCCGCACCGCTTAATACAACTAATGGTCCCTAACAGCAGCTGACATCACGTTTCTGAAGGTACACTCCTTATAACACTTTTCCAGTTATTGTTAATATAGTGAAGTTAAAAGGAAGAATAAAAGGAAGTAGCATGTGTTGGTCTTCCTGCCCCCTTAGCACTGCTGCCGTTACGCATCATATCAAGTTTAACTAACAGCAGCAGTGCTTTTTCCTTTCTTCTTCCTTATCTTTCACTATATTAACAATAACTTGTAAAGTGTGTTCAATAGGGAAAAAAGCAGGAGATATAAACTAGAGTATACGCCAACAAAGATAGAACTCTACATGGTAATAAGATGTATAAACCTGTGTATTTATGCATAAAGAGATAGAATACAAAACTGACATACAGCTACATGTACACATATGCACTAAGTATACAGATTTATTTAAAAAAAAAAAAAAAAAAAAAAAGAAGGAGTGCATGCAGTGTTCTCTCTAAGAACTGCTTAATAGGCGCACCCATCAGGTATATATATATATATATATATATATATATATATATATATATATATATATATATATATATAGATAGATAGATAGATAGATATATCTATTTTTTTTTTTTATTTCTCCCCCCAACATTAAATATATGAGTAGGATACAAATGCTGCAGAAGATAAGTGGTAATATCAGTTATGAGCTGAGTCCAGTTGAGAGGGCTCTGGGTCTGAGTGACAGTGGACCGAGAAAACAGATGAGATAAGAGTTTTCGAATCACGTCCTGAAAAAATAATTCCACAACCGTCTGCGGTCCAGAACCTGCAATAAATAAATCAATGTATTAAGTTGCACATCACTAAAATGCTCTGCAATGTGAGGTGCAAAACAAAAATATGAAAGTTACCAGTTTTGTGCCCCGGTGTAAATGCTGGGGAATCTGAGAGCTCTAGGACAGATAAATGTTGCAGATTGGATTCTCTGGTAGAATACAAAAATAAACACAATTACAAATTAAAGGGACAGTCTAGTCAAAAATAAACTTTCATGATTCAAATAGGTCATGTAATTTTAAACAACTTTTACCTTTATTATCAATTTTGAATTTGTTCTGTTGGTATTCTTAGTTAAAAGCTAAAACTAGGAGGTTCATATGCTAATTTCTTAGACCTTGAAGGCCACCTCTTATCTGAATGCATTTTGATTTTTTTCACAACTAGAGGGAGTTAGTTCACGTGTGCCATATAGATAACATTGTGCTCACGCCCGTGGAGTTACCTAGAAGTAAGCACTGATTGGTTAAAATGCAAGTCTGTCAAAAGAAGTGAAATAAGGGGGCAGTTTGCAGGGGCTTAGATACAAGATAATCACAGAGGTAAAAAGTGTATTAATATAACTGTGTTGGTTATGCAAAACTGGGGAATGGGTAAATAAAGGGATTAGCTATATTTTTAAACAACAATTTTTGGTGTAGACTGTCCCTTTAAGTTAACAAAATGTTAAAGTTCACATATTTGATTGAAAAACGAAATTTATGCTTAGCTGATAAATTTATTTATTTTTTGACACAATGAGTCCACGGATCATCTCAATTACTAATGGGATATTCACCTCCTGGTCAGCAGGAGGAGGCAAAGAGCACCACAGCAGAGCTGTTAAATAGCTCCTCCCTTCCCTCCCACTCCAGTCATTCAACCAATGTTAGGAAGAGAAAGGAAAAGCAGAGGTGCAGAGGTGTCTGAAGTTTACAATAACCCACAACCTGTCTCAATAACAGGACGGGCCGTGGACTCATCGTGTCAAAAAAGAAATAAATATCAGGTAAGCATAAATTTCGGGGTTTTTTTATGACACGATGAGTCCACGGATCATCTCAATTACTAATGGGATCCAATACCAAAGCTAGACAAGACAGGGAACCTAAACGGAAGGCACCACTGCTTGAAGAACCTTTCTCCCAAAGGCGGCCTCAGCCGAGGCAAAAGTATCAAACTTGTAAAACTTTGAAAAAGTGTGAAGAGAGGACCAAGTAGCAGCCTTGTAAATCTGTTCCACAGAAGCTTAATTTTTGAATGCCCAAGAGGAAGCAACAGCTCTCGTGGAATGAGCCGTAACTCTCTCTGGATGTTGCTGTCCAGCAGTCTCATATGCAAAGCGGATGATACTCTTTAGACAAAAAGAAAGGGAAGTGGCTGTAGCTTTCTGACCCTTGCGTTTCCCTGAGAAAACCACAAACAAAGAGGAAGACTGATGAAAATCTTTAGTCGCCTGAAGGTAATACTTTAAAGCACGAATCACGTCCAAATTGTGCAAAAGCCGTTCCTTCTGAGAAGGATTAGGACACAGAGAAGGAACAAAAATCTCTTGATTAATGTTCCTGTCAGAAACAACCTTAGGAAGAAATCCCAACTTAGTACGCAAAACAACCTTATCCGAATGGAAGATAAGGAGATTCACACTGCAATGCCGAGAGTTCCGAGACTCTACGAGCAGAGGAAATTACAAGAAATAAAATTTTCCAAGATAACAACTTAACATCTAAAGAATTCATAGGCTCAAACAGAGGCCGTTGGAGAACATGAAGAACTAAATTCAGACTCCAAAGAGGAGTAACAGGTTTGAACAAAGGCCTAATTCTAACCAAGGCCTGACAAAAAGACTGAACGTCTGGAACATCTGTCAGACGGTTATGCAACAAAATAGATAAAGCAGAGATTTGACCCTTCAAAGAACTTGTCGATAATCCTTTTTCCAATACTTCTTGGAGAAAAGACAAAATCCGAGGAATCCTACTCCATGAGTAACCTTTGGATTCACACCAATATAGATAGATATTTACACCATATTTTAAAATAAATTCTTCTGGTCACAGGCTTACAAGCTTGGATCATGGTCTCAATGACCGATTCAGAAAAACCCCGCTTAAACAGAATTAAGCGTTCTTAAGGGTTCTTAAATTAGAAGGTCCTTCCTCAGCGGAAGACTCCAAGGTGGTTGAGATGACATGTCCACCAGATCTGCATACCAAATCCTGCGAGGCCAGGCCAGCGCAATGAGTATCACTGATGCCTTCTCCTTCTTGATTCGAGCAATCAACCGAGGAAGAAGCGCAAACGGAGGGAACAGGTATGCTAAACTGAAGGTCCAAGGAACCGCCAAGGCATCTATTATTTCCGCCTGGGGATCCCTGGACCTCGATCTGTATCTCGGGAGCTTGGCATTCTGACGCGATGCCATGAGATCTAATTCCGGCTGACCCTACTTGCGGACCAGGCTGGCAAAAACCTCTGTATGGAATTCCCACTCCCCCGGATGAAAGGTCTGCCTGCTCAGGAAATCCGCCTCCCAGTTGTTCACCCCTGGGATATGGATCGCCGACAGACATCAAGAGTGAATCTTGGATACCTCTCTCATCACTAAGGAACTCATTGTTCCTCCCTGATGATTGATGTAAGCTACTGACGTAATGTTGTCCGACTGGAACCTGATAAACTGGACCGAAGCTAACTGAGGCCAAGTCAGAAGAGCATTGTAGATCGCTCTCAGCTCCAGAATGTTTATGGGAAGAACAGACTCTGACCGAGTCCAAACTCCCTGAGCCTTTAGAGAGCCCCAGACGGCTGGCGTCTTGTCACAATCGCCCAAGATGGACTGCGAAAGCAGGTTCCCTGAGAGAGATGATCCAGAGACAACCACCATTGAAGAGAATCCCTTGTCTCCTGCTCCAGTAGAATTTGAGGAGACAAATTGGTATAATCTCCATTCCATTGCCTGAGCATGCTTAACTGCAGAGGTCTGAGATGAAACCGAGCAAAGGGAATGATATCCATTGTCGCCACCATCAGCCCGACTACCTCCATACACTGAGCCACTGATGGCCAAGGAGTGGACTGAAGGACTCAGCAAGTATCTGCAATCTTCGATTTCCTGACTTCTGTCAGAAAGATCTTCATTGACAGAGAATCTATTACAGTTCCCAGGAAAGTTACCCTTGTACTTGGGACAAGAGAACTCTTTTGAAAATTGACCTTCCACCCGTGAGAGCGAAGGAAAGACAATACCATGCTCGTGTGGTATACCGCTAGATGGAAGGACTGTGTCTGGACTAGATAGGGCGCCACAGAAATGCCTCGAGAACGAAGTACCGCTAACAGAGACCCCAGAACCTTTGTAAACACTCTGGGAGCAGTGGCAAGACCAAAAGGAAGAGCCACAAACTGAAAGTGTTTGCCCAGAAATGCGAATCTTAGGAACTTGTGATGGTTCTTGTGAATGGGAACATGCAAGTACGCATCCTTTAAGTCCACTGTTATCATAAATTGACCCTCCTGGATCAAAGGAAGAATGGAACGTATAGTTTCTATTTTGAAAGACAGTACCCTGAGGAATTTGCTTAGGCTCTTGAGGTCTAAAATGGGCCTGAAGGTTCCTTTTTTGGAACCACAAATAGGTTGGAGTAAAATCCCTGCCCCCGTTCTCGCAGGGGAACGGGAGCATTCACTCCCAGATCGGAGAGGTCTCTTACACAATGTAAGAACGCTTCTCTTTTTGTCTGGACTGCAGACAATCTTGAAAGTAGGAACCTTCCCCTGGGAGGAAAACTTTTGAAATCCAACTGGTATCCCTTGGACACAGTTTCCAATGCCCAGGGATCCTGAAGATCCCGAATCCAGGCTTGAACGAAGAAAGAAAGTCTGCCGGATCGGGGGCAGGACCTTCATGCTGATTTGGATTCAACGGTAGGCTTCTTAACCGGTTTACCCTTATTCCAAGGCTGGCTGGATCTCCGCTCCATCTTGGGTTGATCCTGTTTGACAACGGAACGAAAATTACTCTGGCGGACCTTCGTCTTATTTCTCTTATCCTGAAGGAGAAAATGGCCTTTACCTCCCGTGATGTCAGAAATAATTTCCGATAGACCAGGGCAAAATAAGGTCTTCCCCTTATATGGGATAGCTAAAAGCTTTGACTTAGAAGAGACGTCCACAGACCAAGGCTTCAGCCATAAGGCCCTGCGTGCTAAAATTGAAAAACCTGAAATCTTAGCTCCCAGTTTGATAATTTGAAGGGAAGCGTCTGTGATAAAGGAATTAGCAAACTTGAGGGCCTGAATCCTATCTTGAATCTCAAAGGATGTCTCCGTTCTGAGAGCATCAGATAAGGCGCCAAACCAATATGCAGCCGCACTGGTAACAGTAGCAATACACACGGCCAGTTGCCATTGTAGACCCTGGTGTACGTACATCTTCTTGAGCAGGCCCTCTAATTTCTTGTCCATAGGATCTTTGAACACACAACTATCCCTGAATCGGAAATAGCCCCTTCCACTTTAGGTACAGTCGGCCAAGCCTGCTTGATAGAGTCAGCTATGGGAAACATCTTCTTGAAAATAGGAGATGGAGAAAAAGGAATACCAGGTTTCTCCCACTCCTTAGCAATAATCTCAGAAGCTTGGTCAGGAACTGGAAAAACAGTCGAGGAAGGAAGCTCGAAATATCTGTTCAACTTACTGGACTTCTTAGGGACAACCATAACTGTGGAGTCGCTATCATCCAAAGTAGCTAAAACCTCCTTAAGCAATAGACTGAGGTGTTCCAGCTTAAATCTAAAAGAAACCACCTCAGTATCAGTGAGAGGCATACCTTCAGAATCTGAAATCTCTCCGTCGGATGCTACCACAGCTTCTTCCTCCCCAGGCACCTGAGAGGAAGATTCCGAAACTGCAACAATTGCATCAGAAACCTTGCTAACTGAATGACTTGTCTGCCTCTTATGTTTACCCTGCAACATGGGAAAAGCAGATAGCACATCAGAAATGGTAGACATGAGACGTGATGTCTTTTAAAGTAACCCCAGTGGTAGTTACAGAGGAGACGCAGGGCACTGTTTGTGAGAGTGGTAACACCTGGAGCTCTTAGAAGAAGTTGGTTCAGAAGTTTTTTTTATTTTTAAAACTTATAGTCCTCTCAATACACATAGGACAGAAAGGTATTGTTGGTTCCACAAAAGCATTACCACACAAAGAGCAAGTAACAGTTTGCAAAGTCCCTTGAACCATACTTGTTCACACCTAGAAATATTTTAACACAAACACTATAAATTTGATAACAATTTTAACATGCAAAAAAACGGTACTGTGCCTTTAAATTTTAAAAGCGCATCTTTTTATTGCGCACTGCAAATTAGCCAAGGGAAAACAAGTTAAACTAACCCCCCCAGCACCTCCACACCTCAGCAGCCCTGCTGAGGAGCCCACCTTACTCCAGGCTTGGCAAGACGCCCAGAACCGACAGAGGTAGTACGGACCTAGGAACGCATTCAGTCACAAACATGCGTTCCTAGCAAACACAGACCGGAGCCTCCTCACTAGCAGTCCAAACAAACTTCCTCTAAGTTGTAAGAAGAGGCGCCAGCGTGAAAGAAAATTAACAAATTTATCAGGTAAGCATAAATTTTCTTTTCTTTTTAAAGACACAATGAGTCCACGGATCATCTTCATTACATATGGGATACAATACCCAAGCTAGAGGACACAGATGATACGGGAGGGACAAGACAGGGAACCTAAACGGAAGGCACCACTGCTTGTAGAACCTTTCTCCCAAAAGCGGCCTCAGCTGAGGCAAAAGTGTCAAATATATAGAATTTTGAAAAAGTATGAAGAGAGGACCAAGTTGCAGCCTTGCAAATCTGTTCCACGGAAGCTTCATTTTTGAACGCCCATGAGGAAGCAACAGCCCTAATGGAATGAGCCGTAACCCTCTCAGGAGGCTGCTGTCCAGCAGTCTCATATGCAAAACGGATGATACTCCTCAACCAAAAAGAAAGAGGTAGCCGTAGCTTTCTGACCTGTTTCCCAGAGAAAATTACAAACAAAGAAGAGGACTGACGAAAGTCCTTACCTTCTCCAAACCTTCTTGGAGAAAAGACAAAATTCTGGAAATCCTAACTACTCCATGAGTAGCCCTTGGATTCACACCAATAGAGATATTCACGGCATATCTTATGGTAAATCCTTCTAGTTAAAGGCTTACAAGCCTGAATCATTGTCTCTATGACCGAATCAGAAAAACCCCGCTTGGATAAGATTAAGCGTTCAATCTACAAGCAGTCTGTGTCAGAAAAACTAGATTTGGGTGAAGGAAGGGCCCTTGAATGAGAAGGTCCTTCCTCAACGGAAGTCCCCAAGGTGTCAGGGATGACATGTCCACCAGATCTGCATACCAAATCCTGCGAGGCCAAGCAGGTGCAATGAGGATCACCGATGCCCTCTCCTGCTTGATTCGAGCAATGACCCGGGGAAAATAGGTATGCAAGGCTGAAGGACCAAGGAACCACCAGAGCATCTATCAGTTCCGTCTGGGGATCCCTGGACCTCGACCCGTATCTCAGGAGCTTGGCATTCTGACGAGATGTCATGAGATCTAACTCCAGCCGACCACATTTGAGAATCAGGTTGGAGAACACTTCCGGATGGATTTCCCACTCTCCTGGATGAAAGGTCTGCCTGCTCAGAAAGTCCGCCTCCCAGTTGTCCACCCCTGGGATGTGGATCGCTGAAAGATGGCAAGAATAGGCCTCCGCCCACCGGATTATCTTGGCTACCTCTGTCATCGCTAAGGAACTCCTCGTTCCTCCCTGATGATTGATGTAAGCCACTGACATTATGTTGTCCGACTGGAATCTGATAAACTGGGCAGAAGCCAACTGAGGCCAGGCGAGCATTGAAGAGCCTTTAGGGAACCCCAGACAGCTCCCCACCCTAGAAGGCAGGCGTCTGTTGTCACAATCACCCAAGATGGTCTGCGAAAGCAGGTTCCCTGGGAGAGATGATCCCAAGACAACCACCATTGAAGAGAATCCCTTGTCTCCTGCTCCAGTAGTATTCAAGGAGACAAGTCCGCATAATCTCCGTTCCATTGCATGAGCAAGTTTAACTGCAGAGGTCTGAGATGGAACCGAGCAAACGGGATGATGTCCATTGCCGCCACCATCAGCCCGATTACCTCCATGCACTGAGCTACACATGGACGAGGAGTGGACTGAAGAGCTAGACAAGTATCGAAGAGCTTTGATTTCCTGACTTCTGTCAGAAAAATCTTCATTGATAAGGAATCTATTATGGTTCCCAAGAAAGTTACCCTTGTTTTTGGAACTAAGGAACTCTTTTCCAAATTTATCTTCCATCCGTGAGATCGCAGGAAGGATAACCACATTTCTGTGTGAGATCTTGCTTGTTGTAAGGATGGTACCTGGACTAGGATGTCATCCAGATAGGGCGCTACTGCAATGCCCCGTAACCGAAGCACCGCTAACAGCGAACCCAGAACCTTTGGGGGGGGGGGAAATTCTGGGAGCTGTGGCAAGACTGAAGGGCAGAGCCATGAATTGGAAGTGTTTGTCTGGAAAAGCAAACTTTAGAAATCTGTGATGATCCCTGTGAATAGGAACATGCAAATACGCATCCTTTAAATCCACAGTTGTCATAAATTGACCCTCTTGGATTAAGGGGAGAATGGAACAAATAGTTTCCATCTTGAAGGACGGTACGCAGAGGAACCTTGTTTAAACTCTTGAGATCTAAAATGGGTATGAAGGTTCCCTCTTTTTTGGGAACCACGAACAGATTGGAATAAAATCCCAGACCCTGTTCCTGAATCAGAACAGGAACTATCACTCCCAGGTCGGAGAGGTCTCCTACACAGTGTAACGCCTCTCCTTTTGTCTGGTCTGCAGATAATCTTGAAAGTAGAAACCTGCCTCTGGGAGGAAAACTTCTGAACTCTAGTTTGTATCCCTGGGCCTTTGAATCAATAGTAGGCTTCTTGGATTTTTTTCCCTTATTCCAAGACTGATTTCGTCTCCATGAAGGTTTAGACTGTTCCTGCTTGGTGGGGGAAGAGGAAGAATTTCCCTTGAAATTTCAAAAGGAACGAAAATTACGTCCCTTTTGTTTGTTTCTCTTATCCTGAGGGAGAAGATGACCCTTACCTCCCGTAATATCAGAGATAATTTCTGTCAGGCCAGGTCCAAACAGGTCCCCTTGTAAGGGATTGCTAACAATTGACTTCGAGGATACATCCGCAGACCAAGGTTTTAACCATAAGGCTCTGCGAGCTAGAACAGAAAAACCCGAAATCTTTGCTCCCGGTTTGATAACTTGAAGGGAAGCATCCGTAATAAAGGAATTAGCCAATTTAAGAGCTTTTACCCTATCCTGGATTTCATCCAGGGGAGTTTCTGACCTAATAGCATCAGACAAAGCATCAAACCAATATTCCGCTGCACTAGCGATGGAAGCAATGCACACAGCTGGCTGCCATTGTAAGCCCTGGTGTACATACATCTTTTTGAGTAACCCCTCCATAGGATCTTTGAAAGCACAACTATCCTCTATGGGTATAGTAGCTCTCTTAGCTAAGCTGGAAGCAGCTCCTTCCACATTGGGGACTGATTGCCAAGCTTCCTTAATTGAGTTGGCTATGGGAAACATCTTTATAAATATAGGGGGATGGAGAAAAAGGTATACCCGGACTCTCCCTTATAACTTACAGGCTCTAGGATAGACTACACCGGTAGAGTCGGAGTCACCCAGGGTAGCTAAAACCTCCTCAAGTAACAAATAGAGGTATTCAGGCTAAAACTGAAAGAACACAACCTCAGGATCAGGTAAGGATATTACCCCATCTGAGTCTGTCTCAGATACTATTGAAGAAACTTCCTCTTTCAGGTTACAGGGAAGAGACATTCGGAATAGTAACTACTGAATCAATCACACTAAATGATTGAAATTATGTCCTCTTGTACTCTTTCCTACAGTGTGGGAAAAACAGACAATGCATGAAATGCATAGTAACTCCAGGTGGAGTGTGAGAGGAAGAGCAGGGCACTGTATGTGGGCCATAATTTTTTTGGGACACTATAGGAGAAATTTGTGGCATAGCTTGACCATTGTCAACAGACTCCTAAACAGCATACGCCTTAGGAGTAGGTTCAGGAAAAAAAAAAAAAAAAAAAAAAAAAAAAAAAAATTTAATAAAAATGAACACAAAAAACGTTAGTCTCTTTAAATTTTAAAAAATAACTTTTTGTTTTTGTGTGCAGAAAGAAAACTAAAATAGTACACAATTACTGCAGAACCATCTGCACCTCAGCAAAACCTTGCTGAGGTGCCCATCAACCCTTCTAATACCCAAACTTTATTTCAAGTACTCCTTGTGTTTGTGTGCAGAAGGATAAATTTAACATAAAAAAACGGTACTGCATTTAAAACTGATCAAAAAGGATCCAGAACGTAGCAATAGCAATAGCGTTGTCCAGTCCCACTTATATGGAAACATTAAAAATTGTGTTCAGCAGACTTTTATCCATTCTCAAAACGGTGTGCAATATGATTACAAAAAGGTCCGGAACGCAGCTTGTATCGCTGTCCGGACCCACTTCTCTGTAAACACTAATTACTGCGCTAAGCAGTCCTTCAGTTTCCGAAATCGGAATTAGAGATTAGAGTGCACAGCACAAATTGGCGCCACCCGTAGCTCTGCCCATCGTGGGCGTTACAACAATCAAGCTCCCGGTCGCTATTGTTTTTAACAACTACGCCGCTGGGTGCTAACTGAACCTTAAACAAACCTGGGGGCAAATTCGGCTACCGCATTGTAGATCGCAGCTTAGCCCAAATATATGTGACCAAAGAATCACCCACTGAGTTCTTTACCCTCAGCCCAATAAAAGGCCCCCAGAGATAAGGCAACAAAATCAGTCTCCTCAGCCCCAGTGCCTGCTAATAACATGCTGTCACTGAATTCCCTCCTTTTACATATAGGAGATACTGTATATCCCAATAAAATAAAGTTCTCCACTTCCTCTGAGATCTTTATCACCAATCCAGAATAAAGAGTCAGCACTTACCTTTAGATTCTACCAGACAGCAGGGCAGCTCAGCAGGTTTGAGAGGTCCTCTCCCTCACATAGCCCTGTGAACAAAGTATAAAGCCTGAGTAATCTTACTTAGGCTATCAGGATTAGGGCAGCATCAATATATGGGAGGCGCAGTGAGAATTATGTCCCACAAGTTACCATTGCTCTAAAGCCACCACTGCTCTACTGAAGAGACTGATATGGACTAAGGCTACACCCTAGGACAAAGCAGCACAATCTTGTACTACTTTTAAAAATAATAAACTCTTGATTGAAGAATCTTTTTCTAACACCTAATTTACTACCTCCTTGCACTTAACATAGGCAAAGAGAATGACTGGGTTGGGAGGGAAGGGAGGCAATATTCAACAGCTTTGCTGTGGTGCTTCTTTGCCGCCTCCTGCAGGGCAGGAGTGGTATTCCCAATAGTAATTAAGATGATCAGTGGACTCATTAAAAAGATAAAAACAAAACAAAAGTATAGAGGTGCCTGAGGTTTAACATAAAAACTGTTGTCTCAAATTTAAATAAGGGTGGAGTCGTGAACTCTCCATGCCCGGAAAGAAAGAAATTCATCAGGTAAGCATAAATTTTGTTTCCTTTCCAATGGCATGGAGAGTCCACAACTTCATTCAAATTACTAGTGGGAACCAATACCCAAGCTGGAGGACACAGAATGAAAATGGAGGGAGAGAAGGCAGGAGGACCTAAACAGAAGGCACCACCACTTGAAGAACCTTTCTCCCAAAAGAGGCCTCAGCCGAGGCTAAAGTATAGAATTTGTAGAATTTGCAAAAAGTATGCAGAGAGGACCATGTTGCTGCCTTTCAAATCTGTTCCACAGAAGTTTCATTTCTGAAAGCCCTAGATGAGGAGACATCCCTAGTGGAATGAGCCGTAATTCTCTCAGGAGGCTGCTGTCCAGCTGTCTCATAAGTTAAACAAATAATACTTAACCAGAGGGAAAGAGAAGTAGAAATGGCCTTCTGACCTTTACATTTTCCAGAGAAAACAACAAACAGGGCAGAAGATTGACGAAAATCCTTAGTTGCTTGAAGGTAAAATTTTAGAGTATGCACAACATCCTGGTTATGCAAAAGACGTTCCTTATGAGGAGGATTAGGACAAAAAGAAGGAACAACAACTGCAGAGCCGAAAGCTCAAACTCCGAGCAGAAGAAATATCAAGAAGAAACAAAACCTTACAAGATAATTTTATATCAACAAGATGCATCAGCTCAAACAGCCTGCTACAAAATGCTTTAAGAATGAGGTTAAGGCTCCAAGGAGGAGAAACAGGTTTAAAAAACAGGCCTGATTCTGACCAGGGCCTGAACAAAAGCTTGGAGGTCTGGCAAATCTGCCAGACGTTTGTGCAAAAGAATAGACAGTGCAGAAATCTGACCCTTCAGAGTACTGACCGACAATCCTTTCTCCAGACCAACCTGAAGAAAGAATAAAATGCGGGGAATCCTCACCCGACTCCAGGAGAAACCCTTAGATTCACAACAATAAAGGCATTTACGCCATACCTTATGATAAATACTGTGAGTAACAGGTTTACGAGCCTGAAGCATGGTATCAAAACCACATCTAGCCAAAACTAGGCGTTTAATCTCCAAGCAGTCAGTCTCAGGGAATCTAGATTTAGATTGAGGAAGGGACCCTGAAACAGAAGGTTCTTCCACAGAGGTAACCTTCAAGGTGGAAGAGAGGACATCTTCACCAAATACGCAAACCGGATCCTGCGAGGCCATGCAAGAGCTATTAGAATTACAGATGCTCTCTCCTGTTTGATACGAGCAATAGCTCGTGGAAGGAGAGCTAAAGTAGGAAATAGGTATGCTAGAGAGAAGTAACAAGGAACCGCCAGAGAGTCTATCAGAGCGGCCTAAGGATCTCTTGACCTTGAACTGTACTTTGGAAGTTTGGCATTTCGATGAGACACCATCAGATCCAACTACGGAAACCTCCACCTGAGGGTTATTTCTGAGAACACCTCCGGATGGAGAGTCCACTCCCCAGGATGAAAGGTCTGCTCAGAAAATCCGCCTCCCATTTGTCCACTCCTGGAATGTGGATGGCAGATAAGAGACAATCTCAAGCTTACGCCCACTGCAGAATGCGAGTCACCTCCTTCATAGCTAAGGAACTCAGAGTTCCTCCCTGATTGGTGATGTAAGCCACTGAGGTGATGTTGTCCGACTGGAATGATTAACCGGACTAAAGATAATCGAGACCAAGCTATCAAGGAATTGAAGATTGCTCTCAACTCTAAGATGTTTATGGGAAGAGAAGACACCTCCCCAGTCCACGAGCTTTTAAAGAACGCCAAACTGCTCCCCAGTCTAGCAGGTTGGCGTCCGTGGTCACAATCATCCAGGAAGCATGTGCCTTGAGACAGATGGTCCTGCGAAATACACCACGAGATAGAGTCTCTTGTTAAGGAATCCATATCTATCCTCTGCGATAGACCTGAATGGTCTCCGTTCCATTGGCTGACCATGCAGAGTTGCAGAGGTCTCAGAAGGTACCGAGCAAAAGGAATGATGTCCATGGAAGCAACCATCAGACCAATAACCTCCATGCATTGAGCCACTGACATCCGTCAGGAAAATCTTCATGGACAGGGAATCTATGATTGTCACTGTAATCCCTGATGAATGTACATCATCTTTAAGTAAGCTTCAAGCTTCTTATCCATGGGATCCTTGAAATAACAGCTATCCTCTATAGGAATAGTAGTTCTATTGGCTAGAGTAGAGATAGCTCCTTCCACCTTAGGCACAGTGGGCCAGGTTCACGAATGGAATAAGCAACAGGAAACATCTTTTTAAAAATAGGAGAAGGGGAAAAGAGAATCCCTGGTTTATCCCATTCCTGAGCTATAACCTCCGACATACGGTATGGAACTAGAAATACTTCCACGGAAAAAGGATCATCATAATATCTATGGAGTTTACTAGATTTTTTTTAGGGTTGACAGCGACAGAAAAATCAGAGTCGTCCAAAGTAGCCAGGACCTCCTTTAGAAGTAAACAAGAGGTGTTCAATTTAAAATCGAAAATTTACTTCTTCAGATTCTGCAGAATTGTCCCCCATCATGTCAGAGATCTCGGCTTCAGAGGCTACTGATGTATCTTTCTTATCAGACCCTTGGGAAAGGTTGACCAGCGCAAATTTAGTTTGGTCAGAAACCTTACTAGCAGAAAGGGTTTTGGGTTTCCACTTACGCTTACCCACAGTAGGGAAAGCAGAAAAAGCTGCAGACACTGCAAATGTTATCTGTGCAGCAAAATCTCCTGGCAAATAAACACCCCTAGGAGGATTAGAGGAACTGCAAGGCACTGTATGTGAAACCATTAAAGCTTGGGACGTTTGAGGAGAAAGTGGAGGCATATCATGAGAGACGTGGCTCAGAAGGGAGTAACTTGTCTTTAAATTTTAAAGTTTAAGCTAGACAGGAGGAACAGAATTGCATAGGTAGGAAAATTTGAGCCTCTAAGCATAGTAATTATTTTGTCCATAGAAATAGAAGCATCCTGTTCTGTGTCCATAACTGAACAGATCCCACTAATAATCAAAAATAGAAAAAGTAATTTGAAAAAAGTTCAATAAAACCGGCAGGTCACTGTGAGGAAACATTTTTAGAATCTGCAGAGGAAATGCTCAGAGCGATTATCTCAAACACTCACTACAGATAAAAATACAGGCACCACTAACCCTCAGTGTGAGGCGTTCTAATGTAACCGGACCTTAAGCTGCCACTAGATCATATAATGACGACTCCCGAGCTGGTGACAGAAATTCCTGCTTCCAAGACGATCCCATTATCAAGCGCACATCGGTCAGAGATATTTTCACAGACGGACAAAAAACAAAAACAAACTTTAAGCCACCCACCATGAGAAATACTAATTCTCAAAACAGGGGGGGGGGGGGGGGAGGGGGCTTGAAAATGTAACCCCTCAGTCTCCTTCATAAATGAGTTTAACACATACAAATATGCCTGCAGACTGCCTTTATTTGTACCCTGAATATAAGGATAAACCAAGTCCCAAATGATCCAATAGAGGATTTAACCCCTTACAAGTGCAAAAGCACAGCACTTACCTGAGGATCCTGCTGCCAAGCAGAGACACAGCTACAAGGGTGTGATAGATACTCCACTCTATCAGGGACCTGTAGACAAAGAAAAAACAGAGTAACTAACTCTGGATTTTTGCAAACGGGTAGCAAGTGTGTTAAAAGTAAAGCAAGGACCACCTCGAGCTAAAGGCCACCATTACTCTTACTAAAGAGATCGACATGGACTGAGCCAGACCCCAATCCTTGCTTTCAGGGAAACTACCCATTAAAAGGATTAATCTTCTCAGACACTCATCTTTGCTGTCCTCCCGTCACAGAGGCAAAGAATAACTGGGGGTTATAGGTAAGGGAAGGGATACTTAACAGCTCTGCTGGGGTGCTCTTTGCCTCCTCCTGCTGGCCAGGAGGTGAATATCCCACAAGTAATTGGAATTAAGTAGCGGACTCTCCATGCCATAGGAAAGAAAATGTGTTGTACAACTGAATTAACTTACAAACTAGTTCATTTAAAAACTTACCATTGTATTATTTATTTGAAGAGCGCCAACAGGCATAATATGCAAAGGTAGCATTTATAATAAGCAAAATCGGTAGAGAGCCCTGCCAAGATTTGACAACTGTTACAAGGGGATAGCAAAAGGAGGAAACGAGGTAGGAAAAGGTTGGTGTACACTGTATGAGTCCATGAATAGTTGTCTTTAAACTGACACTAAACCCAAATTTTTTCTTTAGTAATTCAGATAGAGCATGCAATTTTAAGCAACTTTCTAAATTTACTCCTATTATAAATTTTTCTTCGTTCTCTTGCTATCTTTATATAAAAAGCAGGAATGTGATGCATAGGAGCCAGACCATTTTTGGTTGAGAACCTGGGTTATGCTTGCTTATTAGTGGCTAAATGTCAACCACAAATAAGCAAGAGCTATCCGTGGTGCTGAATCTAAAATGGGCTGGCTGCCAAGAATTACATTCCTGCTTTTTAAATAAAGATAGCAAGAGAACGAAGAAAAATAGGAAATTAGAAAGTTGCTTAAAATTCCATGCCCTATCTGAATCATGAAAAGAAAAAATGTGTGTTTAGTATCCCTTTAAGGAGCACTCGAAACTTTGAACACTAGGGTAGAGTCTTGTAGAGCTTGTGTGAAACCAAACATTTTTCTCATGACAGAATACAATTTTAATTTTTTTTCCAATTTACTTCTATTATCAAATTTGCTTTGTTTTCTTGTTACTCTTTGTTGAAGAGATATGTAGATGGGTAGCGTGCACGTCTGCAGCACTACACGACAGGAAATAGAGCTGCCATCTAGTGCTGCAGACACGTGCATGCTCCTGAATTTACCTTCCAGCTTTTCAACCCAGTATAAAAAGAAAAACTTATTAGAACACACAAGTAAATTGGAAAGTTCTTAAAAATTGCATGCACTATCAGAATCATTGGGTTTCATGTCCCTTTAAAGATAGGGTTTTGTGTTAAGGACCATTTAATGCAGTAGAATTGCATAAAAAGACAATGCAATAATTCTTCCACTAAATTTTAAATAAGCAACAGATTTTTTGGGGGGACAAATTTCAACATTTCATATGATTTGTAGGTCCCCTGTATCATGTGCTAGTTATCAGGTAATCAGACTCATATGTATACACTGAACTCTTGCACATGCTCAGTATGAGCTGGTGCCTTAAAGTGTGCATATAAAAAGGATTGAACAATTTGATGATGGAATTAAATTGGAAAACGTTAAAATTGCATAATGGAAGTTTAATTATGTCTAGTAATGGATATGTAACCTACATTTTTTTCTCTCATGGTTCAGACAGAACATACAATTTTTAAAAACTTTCAAATTTACCTTTATAATTACATTTGCTTCATTCTCCTGGTATCCTTTGTTGAAGGAGCTGCAATGCACTACTGGGAACTAGCTGAACACATCAGATGAACCAATGACAAAAGACATATATATATATACAGCCACCAATCGACAGCTAGTCCCAGTAGTGCATTGCTGCTCCTAGGCTTACCAAGGAATACTTTTAAACAAATTATAAAAAAGAGAAAGCAAGTCCAATCAAAGTAAAATTTAAAACTTGTTTAAAATTGCATGCTTTGCTTAAAAGGACAGTAAAGTCAAATTTTAAAATGTGATTTAAGATAAAGAAAACATAATTTATGCTTACCTGATAAATTCCTTTCTTCTGTTGTGTGATCAGTCCACGGGTCATCATTACTTCTGGGATATAACTCCTCCCCAACAGGAAATGCAAGAGGATTCACCCAGCAGAGCTGCATATAGCTCCTCCCCTCTACGTCAGTCCCAGTCATTCGACCAAGAATCAACGAGAAAGGAGTAACCAAGGGTGAAGTGGTGACTGGAGTATAATTTAAAAGATATTTACCTGCCTTAAAACAGGGCGGGCCGTGGACTGATCACACAACAGAAGAAAGGAATTTATCAGGTAAGCATAAATTATGTTTTCTTCTGTTATGTGTGATCAGTCCACGGGTCATCATTACTTCTGGGATACCAATACCAAAGCAAAAGTACACGGATGACGGGAGGGATAGGCAGGCTCATTATATAGAAGGAACCACTGCCTGAAGAACCTTTCTCCCAAAAATAGCCTCCGAAGAAGCAAAAGTGTCAAATTTGTAAAATTTGGAAAAAGTATGAAGCGAAGACCAAGTTGCAGCCTTGCAAATCTGTTCAACAGAGGCCTCATTCTTAAAGGCCCAAGTGGAAGCCACAGCTCTAGTGGAGTGAGCTGTAATTCTTTCAGGAGGCTGCTGACCAGCAGTCTCATAGGCTAAACGTATTATGCTACGAAGCCAAAAAGAGAGAGAGGTAGCAGAAGCTTTTTGACCTCTCCTCTGTCCAGAATAAACGACAAACAGGGAAGAAGTTTGGCGAAAATCTTTAGTTGCCTGCAAGTAGAACTTGAGGGCACGAACTACATCCAGATTGTGTAGAAGACGTTCCTTCTTTGAAGAAGGATTTGGACACAAGGATGGAACAACAATCTCTTGATTGATATTCCTGTTAGTGACCACCTTAGGTAAGAACCCAGGTTTAGTACGCAGAACTACCTTGTCTGAGTGAAAAATCAGATAAGGAGAATCACAATGTAAGGCTGATAACTCAGAGACTCTTCGAGCCGAGGAAATAGCCATTAAAAACAGAACTTTCCAAGATAACAATTTTATATCAATGGAATGAAGGGGTTCAAATGGAACACCCTGTAAAACGTTAAGAACTAAGTTTAAACTCCATGGCGGAGCAACAGCTTTAAACACAGGCTTGATCCTAGCCAAAGCCTGACAAAAAGCCTGGACGTCTGGATTTTCTGACAGACGCCTGTGTAACAAGATGGACAGAGCTGAAATCTGTCCCTTTAATGAACTAGCTGATAAACCCTTTTCTAACCCTTCTTGTAGAAAAGACAATATCCTAGAGATCCTAACCTTACTCCAGGAGTAATGTTTGGATTCGCACCAGTATAGGTATTTACGCCATATTTTATGGTAAATCTTTCTGGTAACAGGCTTCCTAGCCTGTATCAGGGTATCAATAACCGACTCAGAAAAACCACGTTTTGATAAAATCAAACGTTCAATTTCCAAGCAGTCAGCTTCAGAGAAGTTAGATTTTGATGTTTGAATGGACCCTGTATCAGAAGGTCCTGTCTTAGAGGTAGAGACCAAGGCGGACAGGATGACATGTCCACTAGATCTGCATACCAAGTCCTGCGTGGCCATGCAGGCGCTATTAGAATCACTGATGCTCTCTCCTGCTTGATTTTGGCAATCAATCGAGGAAGCAGCGGAAAGGGTGGAAACACATAAGCCATCCCGAAGTTCCAAGGTGCTGTCAAAGCATCTATCAGAACCGCTCCCGGATCCCTGGATCTGGACCCGTAGCGAGGAAGTTTGGCGTTCTGGCGAGACGCCATGAGATCTATCTCTGGTTTGCCCCAACGTCGAAGTATTTGGGCAAAGACCTCCGGATGAAGTTCCCACTCCCCCGGATGAAAAGTCTGGCGACTCAAGAAATCCGCCTCCCAGTTCTCCACTCCCGGGATGTGGATTGCTGACAGGTGGCAAGAGTGAGACTCTGCCCAGCGAATTATCTTTGATACTTCCACCATTGCTAGGGAGCTTCTTGTCCCTCCTTGATGGTTGATGTAAGCTACAGTCGTGATGTTGTCCGACTGAAACCTGATGAACCCCCGAGTTGTTAATTGGGGCCAAGCTAGAAGGGCATTGAGAACTGCCCTCAATTCCAGGATGTTTATTGGAAGGAGACTCTCCTCCTGATTCCATAGTCCCTGAGCCTTCAGAGAATTCCAGACAGCGCCCCAACCTAGTAGGCTGGCGTCTGTTGTTACAATTGTCCAGTCTGGCCTGCTGAATGGCATCCCCCTGGACAGGTGTGGCCGATGAAGCCACCATAGAAGAGAATTTCTGGTCTCTTGATTCAGATTCAGAGTAGGGGACAAATCTGAGTAATCCCCATTCCACTGACTTAGCATGCATAATTGCAGAGGTCTGAGGTGTAGGCGTGCAAAAGGTACTATGTCCATTGCCGCTACCATTAAGCCGATCACCTCCATGCATTGAGCTACTGACGGGTGTTGAATGGAATGAAGGACACGGCATGCATTTTGAAGCTTTGTTAACCTGTCCTCTGTCAGGTAAATCTTCATTTCTACAGAATCTATAAGAGTCCCCAAGAATGGAACTCTTGTGAGAGGAAAAAGAGAACTCTTCTTTCCGTTCACTTTCCATCCATGCGACCTTAGAAATGCCAGAACTAACTCTGTATGAGACTTGGCAGTTTGAAAGCTTGAAGCTTGTATTAGAATGTCGTCTAGGTATGGAGCTACCGAAATCCCTCGCGGTCTTAGTACCGCCAGAAGGGCACCCAGAACCTTTGTGAAGATTCTTGGAGCCGTAGCCAATCCGAATGGAAGAGCTACAAACTGGTAGTGCCTGTCTAAGAAGGCAAACCTTAGATACCGGTGATGATCTTTGTGGATCGGTATGTGAAGGTAAGCATCCTTTAAATCCACTGTGGTCATGTACTGACCCTCTTGGATCATGGGTAAGATTGTCCGAATAGTTTCCATTTTGAACGATGGAACTCTTAGGAATTTGTTTAGAATCTTTAAATCTAAGATTGGCCTGAAAGTTCCCTCTTTTTTGGGAACCACAAACAGGTTTGAGTAGAACCCTTGTCCTTGTTCCGACCGCGGAACCGGATGGATCACTCCCATTATTAACAGATCTTGTACGCAGCGTAGAAACGCTTCTTTCTTTATCTGGTTTGTTGACAACCTTGACAGATGAAATCTCCCTCTTGGGGGAGATAATTTGAAGTCTAGAAGGTATCCCTGAGATATGATCTCTAGTGCCCAGGGATCCTGAACATCTCTTGCCCAGGCCTGGGCGAAGAGAGAGAGTCTGCCCCCCACTAGATCCGGTCCCGGATCGGGGGCTCTCGGTTCATGCTGTCTTTGGGGCAGCAGCAGGTTTCCTGGCCTGCTTGCTCTTGTTCCAGGACTGGTTAGGCTTCCAGCCTTGCCTGTAACGAGCAACAGCTCCTTCCTGTTTTGGTGCAGTGGAGGTTGATGCTGCTCCTGTTTTGAAGTTCCGAAAGGGACGAAAATTAGACTGTCTAGCCTTAGCTTTGGCTTTGTCTTGAGGTAGGGCGTGGCCCTTACCTCCTGTAATGTCAGCGATAATCTCTTTCAAACCGGGCCCAAATAAAGACTGCCCCTTGAAAGGTATATTAAGTAATTTGGACTTAGAAGTAACATCAGCTGACCAGGATTTTAGCCACAGCGCCCTACGTGCCTGTATGGCGAATCCTGAGTTCTTAGCCGTAAGTTTGGTTAAATGTACTACGGCCTCCGAAATGAAGGAATTAGCTAGTTTAAGGACTCTAAGCCTGTCCGTAATGTCGTCTAGCGTAGATGAACTAAGGTTCTCTTCAAGCGACTCAATCCAAAATGCTGCCGCAGCCGTAATCGGCGCGATACATGCAAGGGGTTGTAATATAAAACCTTGTTGAACAAACATTTTCTTAAGGTAACCCTCTAATTTTTTATCCATTGGATCTGAGAAAGCACAGCTATCCTCCACCGGGATAGTGGTACGCTTAGCTAAAGTAGAAACTGCTCCCTCCACCTTGGGGACCGTTTGCCATAAGTCCCGAGTGGTGGCGTCTATTGGAAACATCTTTCTAAATATTGGAGGGGGTGAGAACGGCACACCGGGTCTATCCCACTCCTTAGTAACAATTTCAGTTAGTCTCTTAGGTATAGGAAAAACGTCAGTACTCGCCGGTACCGCAAAGTATTTATCCAACCTACACAGTTTCTCTGGTATTGCAACGGTGTTACAATCGTTGAGAGCTGCTAAGACCTCCCCTAGTAATACACGGAGGTTCTCCAATTTAAATTTAAAATTTGAAATATCTGAGTCCAATCTGTTTGGATCAGAACCGTCACCCACAGAATGAAGCTCTCCGTCCTCATGCTCTGCGAGCTGTGACGCAGTATCAGACATGGCCCTAGCATTGTCAGCGCACTCTGTTCTCACCCCAGAGTGATCACGCTTGCCTCTTAGTTCTGGTAATTTAGACAAAACTTCAGTCATAACAGTAGCCATATCTTGTAATGTTATCTGTAATGGCCGCCCAGATGTACTAGGCGCCAAAATATCACGCACCTCCCGGGCGGGAGATGCAGGTACTGCCGCGTGAGGCGAGTTAGTCGGCATAACTCTCCCCTCGCTGTTTGGTGAAATTTGTTCACATTGTACAGATTGACTTTTATTTAAAGTAGCATCAATACAGTTAGTACATAAATTTCTATTGGGCTCCACCTTGGCATTGGAACAAATGACACAGATATCTTCCTCTGAGTCAGGCATGTTTAACACACTAGCAAAAAACTTACAACTTGGTTATAATCTTTTTTAGCAAAAAACGTACTGTGCCTCAAAGAGGTACTAACGATTAAATGACAGTTGAAATAATGAACTGAAAAACAGTTATAGCATCAAACTTTAAAACAACAAAACTTTTAGCAAAGGTTTGTTCCCATTAGTAAAATAACAATAATTAAATTTGACATAAAACATACAAAGCAACGTTTTTATTCACAGTCACTATAAGAATTCTCACAGCTCTGCTGAGAGAATTTACCTCCCTTCAAAGAAGTTTGAGGACCCCTGAGATCTATCAGAGATGAACCGGATCATGCAGGAAATATAAAAGTAACTGACTGGTATTTTTTGATGCGTAGCAAAGAGCGCCAAAAACGGCCCCTCCCTCTCCCACACAGCAGTGAAGAGAAACGAAACTGTCACAATTAAAGCAAAAAAACTGCCAAGTGGAAAATAATGCCCAAATATTTATTCACACAGTACCTCAGCAATGTAAACGATTCTACATTCCAGCAAAAACGTTTAACATGATAAATAGTTATTAAAAAGGATTAGTGACCTTTAACAGAGTAGTTCCGGTGAAATACCATCCCCAGAATACTGAAGTGTATACATACATGTCATTTTAACGGTATGGCAGGATTTTCTCATCAATTCCATTCAGAAAATAAAAACTGCTACATACCTCAATGCAGATTCATCTGCCCGCTGTCCCCTGATCTGAAGCCTTTACCTCCCTCAGATGGCCGAGAACAGCAATATGATCTTAACTACTCCGGTTAAAATCATAGTAAAAAAACTCTGACAGATTCTTCCTCAAACTCTGCCAGAGAAGTAATAACACGCTCCGGTGCTATTTTAAAATAACAAACTTTTGATTGAAGTCATAAAAACTAAGTATAATCACCATAGTCCTCTCACACATCCTATCTAGTCGTTGGGTGCAAGAGAATGACTGGGACTGACGTAGAGGGGAGGAGCTATATGCAGCTCTGCTGGGTGAATCCTCTTGCATTTCCTGTTGGGGAGGAGTTATATCCCAGAAGTAATGATGACCCGTGGACTGATCACACATAACAGAAGAAATAGCATCTATTTTACAAAGAATTTCAGTCAGATGTCTGCAATAAAGTGAGAATCTAAAGATAGCTAAAAACAAAAAAAAAAATAAAGCCCAATTTAATCCTTTCAAATTGAAATCTCGCAAACGTGCATGCGATTGCGAGATTTCAATGATGGGATCAGATCAGGGGGCGAGCCTACGCTAGGCACACCCATCATTCAGTAAGGGCCATTGACTTCAGGTCAGCCTAACGGCGCTAAAGCCCAGCGCAGTTAGAACAGCATGGAACGTCCAAACGTCAGTAAAAGGTTAAACAAAACCTGGCCAGTCCCTAAGAAATACTGAATGCAAGTCATAACTTTGTAAACTATACTACCACACTCCAACAAGTACCTGAGATTGATATCATTGTGTATGATGGTAATGTTTCTATTTGTGTTACAAACTTACAGCATATCAACAGGAACCGCAGAAGCCAAACACTGGCTTCCCCATCGAATGACATAGTAGGACAGAAGCATATGTGAAGTGCGTGGTATAAGATCCTGTTGAGACTGAAGCAACTGCCCTCCTCCAGTAAAAGCCTAAGAAAGAAAAACAAGGTCCATATTTTTAGGGTACAAAGAACGCTTGCAAGTATTTTATTGCACAGGGAAAAATGACTTACCATATCTCCTAGTCTCAGGAGAAGATGCTGCAGAATCAGCAAATCTCTGCAAATTAAGAATCGTGTCATGGAGATTTTGCAAACTGCTTGACACACCACACTAGCTGCTGTGGCGCTTCCGAAGAGAGTAGACAGATTCATACGGACATTCAGAGGCTGACCTGTGACAAAAAAAGAACATCAGCTACAAATATAGAAAGGAACAATCTAAGATATTGAGAACTCCCAAGGCAAATATTTGCCAACAACCCAGAAGTTATGTAATATCAGGATTTCAGAATCAAGTTTTTTCAAAGAAAATTCTATAAGATTCAGTGAATCTAATAAGTTAAGAAGTAAAATCCTATCATCATCATCATCTTTTATTAAACCACACAATTCTGTAGCACCGAGTACAAAAGTAGGGGGTATACAATGACAAAGATTTGCATTAAGATACAGAAACTAAACCAATATAAGTACGGCGAGGGAGGACCCTTCTCCTTAGAGCTTACAGTCTAAGGGTTTAGGGTGCAGAGACATGAGATTTGGGGTAGCTTGTCACGTGGATTGTAGTTGCAGCAGCGAGACAAGAGAATTCAAGATTTTTTTTGGTTAAGATAAAAACAGAATTTATGCTTACCTGATAAATTACTTTCTCCAACGGTGTGTCCGGTCCACGGCATCATCCTTACTTGTGGGATATTCTCTTCCCCAACAGGAAATGGCAAAGAGCCCAGCAAAGCTGGTCACATGATCCCCCCTAGGCTCCGCCTTCCCCAGTCATTCGACCGACGTAAAGGAGGAATATGCATAGGAGAAATCATATGATACCGTGGTGACTGTAGTTAGAGAAAATAATTCATCAGACCTGATTAAAAAACCAGGGCGGGCCGTGGACCGGACACACCGTTGGAGAAAGTAATTTATCAGGTAAGCATAAATTCTGTTTTCTCCAACATAGGTGTGTCCGGTCCACGGCGTCATCCTTACTTGTGGGAACCAATACCAAAGCTTTAGGACACGGATGATGGGAGGGAACAAATCAGGTCGCCTAGATGGAAGGCACCACGGCTTGCAAAACCTTTCTCCCAAAAATAGCCTCAGATGAAGCAAAAGTATCAAATTTGTAGAATTTGGTAAAAGTGTGCAGTGAAGACCAAGTCGCTGCCTTACATATCTGATCAACAGAAGCCTCGTTCTTGAAGGCCCATGTGGAAGCCACAGCCCTAGTGGAGTGAGCTGTGATTCTTTCAGGAGGCTGCCGTCCGGCAGTCTCATAAGCCAATCGGATAATGCTTTTAAGCCAGAAAGAGAGAGAGGTAGAAGTTGCTTTTTGACCTCTCCTTTTACCAGAATAAACAACAAACAAAGAAGATGTTTGTCTGAAATCCTTAGTAGCTGCTAAGTAAAATTTGAGAGCACGAACTACATCCAAGTTGTGCAATAAACGTTCCTTCTTTGAAACTGGATTAGGACACAAAGAAGGCACGACTATCTCCTGGTTAATATTGTTGTTAGAAACAACTTTCGGAAGAAAACCAGGTTTAGTACGCAAAACCACCTTATCTGCATGGAACACCAGATATGGAGGAGAACACTGCAGAGCAGATAACTCTGAAACTCTTCTTGCAGAAGAAATTGCAACCAAAAACAAAACTTTCCAAGATAATAACTTTATATCAACGGAATGTAGGGGTTCAAACGGAATCCCCTGAAGAACTGAAAGAACTAGATTGAGACTCCAGGGAGGAGTCAAATTTTTGTAAACAGGCTTGATTCTGACCAGAGCCTGAACAAAAGCTTGAACGTCTGGCACAGCCGCCAGCTTTTTATGAAGTAAAACAGATAAAGCAGAAATCTGTCCCTTCAAAGAACTTGCAGACAATCCTTTCTCCAAACCTTCTTGAAGAAAGGATAGAATCCTAGGGATTTTTATCTTGTTCCATGGGAATCCTTTAGATTCACACCAACAGATATATCTTTTCCATATTTTATGGTAGATTTTTCTAGTTACAGGCTTTCTAGCCTGAACAAGAGTATCAATGACAGAATCTGAGAACCCTCGCTTTGATAAAATCAAGCGTTCAATCTCCAAGCAGTCAGTTGGAGTGAGGCCAGATTCGGATGTTCGAACGGACCTTGAACAAGAAGGTCCTGTCTCAGAGGTAGCTTCCATGGTGGAGCTGATGACATATTCACCAGGTCTGCATACCAAGTCCTGCGTGGCCACGCAGGAGCTATCAAGATCACCAATACCCTCTCCTGTTTGATCCTGGCTACCAGCCTGGGAATGAGAGGAAACGGTGGGAACACATAAGCTAGGTTGAAGGTCCAAGGCGCTACTAGTGCATCCACTAGAGCCGCCTTGGGATCCCTGGATCTGGACCCGTAGTAAGGAACCTTGAAGTTCTGGCGAGAAGCCATCAGATCCATGTCTGGGATGCCCCATAATTGAGTTATTTGGGCAAAGATTTCCGGATGGAGTTCCCACTCCCCCGGATGAAATGTCTGACGACTCAGAAAATCCGCTTCCCAATTTTCCACTCCTGGGATGTGGATTGCAGACAAGTGGCAGGAGTGAGTCTCCGCCCATTGAATTATCTTGGTCACTTCTTCCATCGCCAGGGAACTCCTTGTTCCCCCCTGATGGTTGATATACGCAACAGTCGTCATGTTGTCTGATTGAAACCTTATGAATTTGGCCTTTGCTAGCTGAGGCCAAGCCTTGAGAGCATTGAATATCGCTCTTAGTTCCAGAATGTTTATCGGTAGAAGAGATTCTTCCCGAGACCAAAGACCCTGAGTTTTCAGGGGTTCCCAGACCGCGCCCCAGCCCACCAGACTGGCGTCGGTCGTGACAATGACCCACTCTGGTCTGCGGAAGCTCATCCCTTGTGACAGGTTGTCCAGGGTCAGCCACCAACGGAGTGAATCTCTGGTCCTCTGATCTACTTGAATCGTTGGAGACAAGTCTGTATAATCCCCATTCCACTGTCTGAGCATGCACAGTTGTAATGGTCTTAGATGAATTCGCGCAAAAGGAACTATGTCCATTGCCGCAACCATCAAACCTATTACTTCCATGCACTGCGCTATGGAAGGAAGAAGAACAGAATGAAGTACTTGACAAGAGTTTAGAAGTTTTGATTTTCTGGCTTCTGTCAGAAAAATCCTCATTTCTAAGGAGTCTATTATTGTTCCCAAGAAGGGGACTCTTGTTGACGGAGATAGAGAACTTTTCTCTACGTTCACCTTCCACCCGTGAGATCTGAGAAAGGCTAGGACAATGTCCGTATGAGCCTTTGCTTGTGGCAGGGACGACGCTTGAATCAGAATGTCGTCCAAGTAAGGTACTACTGCAATGCCCCTCGGTCTTAGCACCGCTAGAAGGGACCCTAGTACCTTTGTGAAAATTCTTGGGGCAGTGGCTAATCCGAATGGAAGTGCCACAAACTGGTAATGTTTGTCCAGAAAGGCAAACCTTAGGAACTGATGATGTTCCTTGTGGATAGGAATATGTAGATACGCATCCTTTAAATCCACCGTGGTCATGAATTGACCTTCCTGGATGGTAGGAAGAATTGTTCGAATGGTTTCCATTTTGAACGATGGAACCCTGAGAAATTTGTTTAAGATCTTGAGATCCAAGATTGGTCTGAATGTTCCCTCTTTTTTGGGAACTATGAACAGATTGGAGTAGAACCCCATCCCTTGTTCCTTTAATGGAACAGGATGAATCACTCCCATTTTTAACAGGTCTTCTACACAATGTAAGAATGCCTGTTTTTTTATGAGGTCTGAAGACAATTGAGACCTGTGGAACCTTCCCCTTGGGGGTAGCTCCTTGAATTCCAGAAGATAACCTTGGGAGACTATTTCTAGGGCCCAAGGATCCAGAACATCTCTTGCCCACGCCTGAGCAAAGAGAGAAAGTCTGCCCCCCACCAGATCCGGTCCCGGATCGGGGGCCAACATCTCATGCTGTCTTTGTAGCAGTAGCAGGTTTCTTGGCCTGCTTACCTTTGTTCCAGCCTTGCATTGGCCTCCAGGCTGGCTTGGCCTGAGACGTATTACCCTCTTGCTTAGAGGGTGTAGAACTTGAAGCTGGTCCGTTTCTACGAAAGGGACGAAAATTAGGCTTATTTTTAGCCTTGAAAGACCTATCCTGAGGAAGGGCATGGCCCTTTCCCCCAGTGATATCTGAAATAATCTCTTTCAAGTCAGGGCCAAACAGCGTTTTCCCCTTGAAAGGAATATTAAGCAATTTGTTCTTGGATGACGCATCCGCTGACCAAGACTTTAGCCAAAGCGCTCTGCGCGCCACAATAGCAAACCCTGAATTTTTCGCCGCCAATCTAGCTAATTGCAGGGTAGCGTCTAGAGTAAAAGAATTAGCCAATTTAAGAGCACGAATTCTGTCCATAATCTCCTCATAAGAGGTATCCTTATCTAGCGACTTTTCTAGTTCATCAAACCAGAAACACGCTGCTGTAGTAACAGGAACAATGCATGAAATTGGCTGTAGAAGGTAACCTTGCTGAACAAACATCTTTTTAAGCAAACCTAACTTTTTATCCATAGGATCTTTGAAAGCACAACTATCCTCTATAGGGATAGTAGTGCGTTTGTTTAAAGTAGAGACCGCCCCCTCGACCTTAGGGACTGTCTGCCATAAGTCCTTTCTGGGGTCGACTATAGGAAACAATTTCTTAAATATAGGGGGAGGAACAAAAAGGTATGCCGGGCCTCTCCCATTCTTTGTTTACAATATCCGCCACCCGCTTGGGTATAGGAAAAGCTTCGGGGGGCACCGGGACCTCTAGGAACTTGTCCATCTTACATAATTTCTCTGGAATGACCAAATTGTCACAATCATCCAGGGTAGATAACACCTCCTTAAGCAGAGCGCGGAGATGTTCCAATTTAAATTTGAACGTAATAACATCAGGTTCAGCTTGTTGAGAAATTTTTCCTGAATCTGAAATTTCTCCCTCAGACAAAACCTCCCTAGCCCCTTCAGACTGGAGTAAGGGCATGTCAGAACCATTATCATCGGCGCCCTCATGCTCTTCAGTATCTAAAACAGAGCAGTCGCGCTTTCGCTGATAAGTGGGCATTTTGGCTAAAATGTTTTTAATAGAATTATCCATTACAGCCGTTAAGTGTTGCATAGTAAGAAGAATTGGCGCACTAGATGTACTAGGGGCCTCTTGTGTGGGCAAGACTGGTGTAGACACATAAGGGGATGATGCAGTACCATGCTTACTCCCCTCACTAGAGGAATCATCTTGGGCATCATTTTCACTATCACATGCATCACATCTATTTAAATGAGAAGGAACTTTGGCTTCCTGACATACAGAACATAGTCTATCTGATGGTACAGACATGATAAACAGGCATAAACTTGATAACAAAGTACAAAAAACGTTTTAAAATAAAACCGTTACTGTCACTTTAAATTTTAAACTGAACACACTTTATTACTGAATATGCGAAAAAGTATGAAGGAATTGTCCAAAATTCACCAAAATTTCACCACAGTGTCATAAAGCCTTAAAAGTATTGCACACCAAATTTGAAAGTTTTAACTCTTAAAATAACGGAACCGGAGCCGTTTTTACATTTAACCCCTATACAGTCCCTGGTATCTGCTTTGCTGAGACCCAACCAAGCCCAGAGGGGAATACGATACCAAATGACGCCTTCAGCACGCTTTTTCAGTGTATCAGAGCTCCTTACACATGCATCTGCATGCTTTGCTTCCCAAAAAACAACTGCGCATTAGTGGCGCGAAACTGAGGCTCTGCCTATGACTAGAGAAGGCCCCCAGTGAAAAAGGTGTCCAATACAGTGCCTGCAGTCTTTTTTATCAAAATTCCCAAGATAAAATTAACTCCTCAAAGTAATAAACCATTAAACATGTTTATAAAACAAACGTTTTAGCCCAGAAAAATGTCTACCAGTCTTTAAAGCCCTTGTGAAGCCCTTTATAACTTGTTATTAAAATGGCTTACCGGATCCCATAGGGAAAATGACAGCTTCCAGCATTACCAAGTCTTGTTAGAAATGTGTCATACTTCAAGCAGCAAAAGTCTGCACACTGTTCCCCCCAACTGAAGTTACTTCATCTCAACAGTCCTGTGTGGAAACAGCCATCGATTTTAGTAACGGTTGCTAAAATCATCTTCCTCTTACAAACAGAAATCTTCATCTCCTTTCTGTTTCAGAGTAAATAGTACATACCAGCACTATTTTAAAATAACAAACTCTTGATTGAAGAATAAAAACTACATTTAAACACCAAAAAACTCTAAGCCATCTCCGTGGAGATGTTGCCTGTACAACGGCAAAGAGAATGACTGGGGAAGGCGGAGCCTAGGGGGGATCATGTGACCAGCTTTGCTGGGCTCTTTGCCATTTCCTGTTGGGGAAGAGAATATCCCACAAGTAAGGATGACGCCGTGGACCGGACACACCTATGTTGGAGAAATACAGAAGAGAGATGGTAAGCCTTTTAAAATAGGTGGGTTAACAAAGAGCACCTGAAAGTATACAAAATTGGAGACAGTCTAGAGCATACAAAGTGTTGGAAACAAGAGAGGGAAATAGAAATAATAGGAGTGGAGAAAAATAGGTCAGGGGGATGAGTGAGGAAATATAGTTGGGAGGGAGGGAGGTTTTTGAGATTAGAATACACTTCAAATATTAAACCTAAAGTGTATGGGGAACCAGTAGGGACTGCCAGAGTGGGGAAGCTGATGTAGATCAGAGACTTAGGTGGATGAGTCTAGCTGAAGCACTCATGACAGATGGAATTTTTAACGGCTATTTAGGAGTGGGTTGCAGTAGTTAATATGTGACATAATGAGGGAATTAACTGGTATTTTTGTAGTTTCTTGGGTAATAAATGGGGGATTCTAGAGAAAACTGTGAAGGTGTGCATGGCAGTATTTGGTAAGCTCTTGTATATGGGGAGAGAATGAGAGTTCTGAATCTAGTGGGACACAAATACAGCGGATCTGGGATGATGTTTTGAGTACAGTAACTCCTACAGGAATGTCAGGTATGGGGTAACTAAGGGAAAGTGGAAAAAAATGAGAAGCTCAGTCTTCTACAGATTGTATTGGAGGTAGTGTGAAGACATCCAAGAGGAAATTGCAGAGACACAATTGGTAATCTAGTTGAGTCAACAGGGAGAGCTATTAGGAGAGAAACAATAGATTTGTGTATGAGAATACAAATAGTACTGTACCCAGAGAATGATAGAAGTTTTCCAAGGGACGATGTATATACAGAAAAAACAGAATTTATGTTTACCTGATAAATTTCTTTCTCCTACGGTGTATCCGGTCCACGGCTTCATCCTTACTTGTGGGATATTCTCTTCCCCTACAGGAAGTGGCAAAGAGAGCACACAGCAGAGCTGTCCATATAGCTCCCCTCAGGCTCCGCCCCCCCAGTCATTCGACCGACGGTTAGGAGAAAAAGGAGAACCATAAGGTGCAGTGGTGACTGTAGTTTACAAAAAATAAATTTAAACCTGACCAAAATGCCAGGGCGGGCCGTGGACCAGATACACCGTAGGAGAAAGAAATTTATCAGGTAAACAAATTCTGTTTTCTCCTACATTGGTGTATCCGGTCCACGGCTTCATCCTTACTTGTGGGAACCAATACCAAAGCTTTAGGACACGGATGAAGGGAGGGAGCAAGTCAGGTAACCTTAACGGAAGGCACCACTGCTTGCAAAACCTTTCTCCCAAAAATAGCCTCCGAAGAAGCAAAAGTAATGAATTTGTAAAATTTGGCAAACGTATGCAGTGAAGACCAAGTCGCTGCCTTACAAATCTGTTCAACAGAAGCCTCATTCTTGGAAGCCCATGTGTAAGCCACAGCTCTAGTAGAGTGAGCTGTAATTCGTTCAGGAGGCTGCCTTCCAGCAGTCTCATAAGCCAACCGGATGATGCTTTTCAGCCAGAAAGACAGAGAGGTCGCAGTCGCCTTTTGACTTCTCTTGCCAGAATAGACGACAAACAAGGACGATGTTTGTCTGAAGCCTTTAGTTGCTTTTAGATAAAACTTTAAAGCACGAACCCCATCAAGATGGTGTAACAGACGTTCCTTGTTAGAAACTGGATTAGGACACAGAGAAGGAACAACTATTTCCTGGTTGATATTCTTATTGGAAACCACTTTTGGAAGAAAACCAGGTTTGGTACGTAAAACGACCTTATCTGTATGAAACACCAGATAGGGTGAATTACACTCCAAAGCAGACAATTCAGAAACTCTTCTAGCAGAAGAAATAGCTACAAAAAAAAAAAAAAAAAAAAACTTTCCAAGATAGTAACTTAATATCTATGGAATGTAGAGGTTCAAACGAAACCCCTTGAAGAACTGAAAGAACTAAATTTAGACTCCATGGAGGAGCCACAGGTCTGTAGACAGGCTTGATTCTGACTAAAGCCTGTACAAACCCTGAATATCTGGCATGGCTGCAAGACACTTGTGTAACCAAACAGACAGAGCAGATATCTGTCCCTTAAAAGAACTAGCTGACAGACCTTTCTCCAATCCTTCTTGGAGAAAAGATAGTATCCTTGGAATCCTAATCTTACTCCATGAGTAACCCTTGGATTCGCACCAGCAAGATATTTCCGCCATATCTTATGGTAAATTTTCCTGGTGACAGGCTTTCTGGCCTGGATCAGAGTATCTATAACTGATTCCGAAAACCCACGTTTAGCTAGAATCAAGCGTTCAATCTCCAAGCAGTCAGTTGCAGAGAAACTAGGTTTGGATGTTCGAATCGACCTTGAATTAGAAGGTCTTGCCTCAAAGGCAGCTTCCATGGTGGAACCGATGACATATTCACCAGGTCTGCATACCAAGTACTGCGTGGTCACGCAGGAGCTATTAGAATTACTGAAGCCTTCTCCTGCTTGATCCTGGCTACTAGCCGGGGGAGAAGGGGAAACGGTGGAAAGACATAAGCTAGATTGAACGACCAAGGCGCTACTAAGGTATCTACCAATGTCGCCTTGGGATCCCTGGACCTGGACCCGTAACGTGTAACTTTGAAGTTCTGACGTGACGCCATCAGATCCAGATCTGTAATGCCCCATAGCTGGGTCAGCTGAGCAAAAAACCTCCGGGTGGAGTTCCCACTCCCCCGGATGGAAAGTCTGAAGACTCAGATAATCCGCTTCCCAGTTCTCCACTCCTGGGATGTGAATTGCTGATAGATGGCAGGAGTGATCCTCTGCCCATTTGATGATCTTGGATACCTCCCTCATCGCCAGGGAACTCTTTGTTCCCCCCTGATGATTGATGTACGCAACAGTCGTCAAGTTGTCCGACTGAAAACTGATGAATTTGGCCTCCGCTAGTTGAGGCCATGCCTGGAGCACATTGAATATCGCTCTCAATTCCAAAATGTTTATTGGGAGAAGAAATTCTTCCCGAGACCATAGACCCTGAATCTTCAGGGACTTCCAGACCGCGCCCCAGCCTAAGAGGCTGGCGTCGGTCGTGACAATGATCCCTGAGATAGGTGATCCTGAGACAACCACCAGAGGAGTGAGTCTCTGGTTTGCTGGTCCATCTGAATCTGGGGAGAAAAATCTGCATAATCCCATTTCATTGTTTGAGCATGCACAGTTGCAATGGTCTTAAATGAATTCGAGCAAAAGGAACCACGTCCATTGCCGCAACCATTAGTCCTGTTACCTCCATGCACTGAGCTATGGAGGGTTGAGGAATGGATTGAAGAACTCAACAAGTGTTCAAAAGTTTTAGTTTCCTGACCTCTGTCAGAAAGATTTTCATTTCTACCGAGTCTATTATTGTTCCCAGGAAGGGAACCCTTGTGAACGGGGACAGAGAACTTTTTTCTATGTTCACCTTCCACCCGTGAGACCTTAGAAAGGCTAGAACAATGTCCGTATGAGCCCTTGCTTTGTGAAAAGACGACGCCTGTATTAAATGTCGTCTAGTTAAGGTGCTACTGCAATGCCCCTTGGCCTTAGCACCGCTAGAAGAGACCCTAGCACCTTTGTGAAAATTCTCGGAGCAGTGGCCACTCCGAAGGGAAGAGCCACGAACTGGTAATCCGAATGGTTTCCATTTAGAATGATGGAACTGAGTAATTGGTCTAGGATCTTTAAATCCAGAATTGGCCTGAAAGTTCCTTCCTTTTTGGGAACTACAAACAGGTTTGAGTAAAATCCCAGTCCTTGTTCTGCTGTTGGAACTGGGTTTATCACTCCCATTTTTAAAAGGTACTCTACGCAATGTAAGAATGCCTGACTCTCTATCTGGTCTAAAGATGAGCGAGACAAGTGGAACCTTCCCCTTGGAGGAAGGTCCTTGATTCTAGAAGATACCCCTGAGAGACAATTTCTAGTGCCCAGGGGTCTGGAACATCTCTTGCCCAGGCCTGAGCAAAGAGAGAAAATCTGCCCCCTACTAGATCCGGTCCCGGATCGGGGGCTACCCCTTCATGCTGTCTTGGTAGCAGCAGCAGGTTTTTTTTTAAGCTGTTTGGACGCTATGGCACACTTCACACATAAATTTAATGGGGGAACCACCTTGGCCTTTGGACATACAGAACATAGGCTATCTGAAGACTCAGACATGTTTAACAGACTTAAACAGAACTATGATGCAATAAAAATTATTTTTGACAAAAACGTTACTGTCTCTTTAAATAATAAAAAAGCACACTTTTTTACTGAAATATCAAAAAAACATGAAATAAACATCCGATTTTAATGACATTTTCACCACAGAGTCTTATTGCTTTGAAAAGATTGCACACAAATTTTCAGATCAATTAACCCCTTAATGCCCAAACCGGAGCTAATAACAGTTATTAACCAGTTAACACACTACAGTACTAGCCACAGTTTTCACTGTAGTCTTTTACCTTCATTAGGGATTATTTTAGCAGGAAATAAGCCTCCCTGGAGTCTTTTATGATGCCTCTTGACTCCCCACATGAAGCTGCATGGATTGCCTAGGCAAAAACAACTGCACAATTTAGGCCTAAAAATTAGGCCTCCTCCCTCTTCATTCTAGAGTGGAGGGGCCTTTCTGACTAGATTTAGGTGTCCAAATAAGTGCCAGGCCGAAATTAAACCCCAAAAGTGTTTTAAAGTCTGAAAAAACACCTTATTTATAGTGAAAAACATGCTAAAAAGCAATCGATTTTAAAGCCCACAATAGTGTCAACCAGCATAGAGCCCTAAATATAAGCCATCATTTTATACAGAGTCTATTAGAAAAAAATGGCTTACCAATCCCAGTGGGAATTTCTGACAGTCTTCTAGCATTACATGGTCTTGTTAGAAAAATGACTGATCATA